>NC_092205.1:1576718-1633961 GCF_043381705.1 Parasteatoda tepidariorum
AGAAAGAGAATGAGGAAATCAAAGTTTGACGAGATCGAGGAGATTTTAGTTCGATGGTTAAAGCATGCAAGATCGCAAAATGTGCCTATTTCTTCCGTCATTCTTAAAGAAAAAGCGATGGAAATTGCTAAGGAGTTGAACATAGAAGATTTCCATTGCAGCAATGGTTGGCTGGAGCGTTTCAAGGACAGAAATAGTCTTTCTTTTAAAACGATTTGTGGGGAAGCCGCAGCTGTTGATGGTGATGCTATAGAAAATTGGAGTGACAGTGTTCTCAAGGACATTTTATCCAGGTTTGATGCCTCGAATGTTTTTAATCTAGATGAAACGGGCTTATTTTATCGTCTTTTGCCTGATAAAACTCTATCGTTTAAGGGTGAAAAATGCACCACTGGAAAAGCCAGCAAGCAACGTCTAACACTTTTGCTGGGAGCGAATATGAATGGAAATGAAAAGCTTAAACCACTAGTGATAGGCAAGAGCAAAAGGCCACGTTGTTTCAAAAACGTTAAATCTCTGCCAGTTGAATATGAAGCAAATTCAAATGCATGGATGACTACAACGATTTGGGAACGGCATATCCGTAAATTGGATTCCCAGTTTTCGCGCCAAAAGAGAAAAGTTGCCCTTATTGTCGATAATTGCACAGTCCATAGTCAGCCCGAAAGCTTAAAAGCTATTGAAATCGTTTTTCATCCTCCAAATGTTACTGCACTTCTTCAGCCATTAGATTAAGGGGTAATTCGGGACTTCAAAAGAAAGTACAAAAAAATGTTAGTAAAGGACCTGATAAAAGCATTGGATAAAAAGGAAAAGTTTGAAGTTTCCGTTTTAGACGCGATCAATTATGTGCATAGAAGTTGGAGCTCAGTTTCTTTGCAAACTGTTTTTAATTGCTTCAGACACGCGGGATTTGTAGCCAATGCAGAATCCGAAGATATCCTCTGTGAAGAAGTCGACCCCGAGCCCTTAGAAAATTTGCTGCAAATTGTTAATGAAAAAGGTTGCAGTGTCAATGACGTAAATGCATTTGTCGATATTGACAATGATATCGCTATTTGTTCACAAGTGACTGTAAAAGATTTAACTTCAGAATTTTTAGATGAAAAACAACACAGTTCCAGCGAAAGTTAGACAATATTTAACATCAATTGAAGGCACAACAGAGGAAAAATTCAAGGCGCTGATGATATTGGAAAAGAAGGTTAATAGCAATCAACAATTCCTGCATCAATCCACTATGTTATGCTATTTTAATGCTCAAAAATAAAAGAAAATGTGGTAACTATACAAAAGTATTTGTATTCCTTTTCTACACATTTATTTGCATGTGTATTACATTCTAAAAATCTAATTTTTCTCAATGAATCCTACTGCAGTCCATTAAAAAACTTCAATGTTTTTTTTTTTTTTTTTTTTAAAGAAATTTCTAACTCTGCTTAAGTCGTCGACAATGTTCGGTCCCTTAAGTGATGACTTAACGAAGTTTTACTGTATATAAAAGCAACTTTCAACTCTACAGGGAGATTTTAATTTAGTATTTAAAGTTTTTGTTTAGTATTTAAATTGACAGAAGCATTTAGACAATGAAATTTAAATTTTTTTTAAATATAATTTTAAAATTTTGATCATTACTATATTAAAGAAAATTAAGCAATTCAATCATAGGAAGTTGCAGCTTAATTATAATTTTAAATTAATTACCGGTCAATCATTTTAAATTAAAACAGTCGCCAACTTTCACCTTAATATCTTCTGATAGATTGTTACTAACAATTTTAGTCACTTTGATTGAAACTTGAATTTATTTTTGTCCGTAGCATCGACTGTATGCACTTTGTGTTCGCCTTTTAAATTGACTACTATCGTTAAAATACATTCATGTTACTCATAGCTGCTAATCATGTGAATAAAAATCGCGATGTTGGATTTTAAAATCGTGTGAATATGAATCACAATGTTGGATTTTAAAATCGCGTAAATGTGAATCGCGATGTTGGATTTTAAAATTGCGTGAATAATGTTGGAAAATGTAAACAAATAGATTCCTCTTTGCTGTGTCACTTCCTGTGGGAAGTTGGGTCACTTCCTGTTATCTCAGAACCTGCTACCAGAAGGCTTTAACTTATTAAGTTATGATAATTGGGACAGGTGGAAAACAGACATTAAAATTCTGTTATTAGATAAAGGCTGTTGGAAATTTATTGATGGAAAAGAAGAAGAGTTAGAAGTTTCAGCTACAAGAGAAAAACAAGAATTTGAATTAAGAAGAGATAGATCATTTTCAATATTGTATTATGCAATTCAGCCAGAATTCAGACCGCTTATTCAAGATTGTTTAGATGGGAAAAAGGCTTGGGAGAAATTGGTTCAGCAAATTGATCTAAAAACAAGAGCTAGACTCATTCAGATACTTGATGAGTTTTTTAGCTTAAAGTATCAAGCTAATGAAAGTATAGGCCTTTTTATTTCTAGACTTAAAACAGCAGTGAAAAAGCTTAGCGAAGCAGGTCATGAATTAAATCAGTTGTTTCAAGGCTTCCAAGCAATAAGACATCTACCGCCTGAGTTCTCCGGTATAGTTCAGTTAATTTATCGTTGGAAGGATGAAGATTTTAGGATTGATAAAATTGCCAAAGAACTGATAACAGAAGAAAGCAGACTTACACAAGTGAAAGCTGACATTCGTCCAGAGGTTAGTGCGTTTAACATTTTTTCTATAAGTAAAGATGAAGAAAGATGTGGAGACAGAAAAAAATCTCATAATAAGAGACATAAATAAGAGACATAAATAAGAATCACGATGCATAATTTTTAGATCTCGTGAATACTTATCGGAACGAGTAATTTTTAAATCGCGCATAAATACGAAAATCGATGTTTGATATTACAACCGTGCGATAACGAAACGCAATATTGAATTTTAAAAATATCTCAATACGAATCTTGACATTGGATTTTACTCACGGAAATACGAATCGCGATATTGGGTTTTAAAAACGATTAAATACAAATCACGATGTTGGATTTTTAAATTGCGTGAATGAGAATTGTGAGTAAGATTTTTAAATCGCATAAAAACGAATCGCAGCAAGTAACTTTTAAATCAGTTAAATATGAAAATCGATGACTAACAAAAAAATCATCTGAATAAGAATAGAATTTTTTCCAATCTACAGCGGAAGTCGTGGTTGTCAAAGCCACCTATTTTCTTCTGAAGATCATTTTCTCAGGAGGCTACTGCAGGGGGGGAGTTCGTCTCAAGTCCGACTATCGTTCGGGCTGCTTGGGTGTCTCTTATTGAACTCACCAAAAATATAAGTTTTTGGAACATAATCGGAAATTTTAAAAATAGGGAGAAAAAAGCGGATTTTTGCTTTTCGCAGAAGTCTTTCATACCTGCTAATATAAATAACAAAAAACTTTCTAACAAGTAACAGAAAATTTGCAATTCACCTGTTAAGCTCATAAAGATGTCTATTTGAGTTGAAATACAAGGTTAAAGGTTGGGTATTGCTGACACATTGCAATGCAGCATTCATAAAGCAAGTATTTCCCAAGTTATTAAGACCTGTAGCTCCTTTTTCTGTAGGACCTATAATGAATAACAATTATTAGAAAAAATATTTTAAAAATAACAGCACTTTTATAATGGAAAACAATTTATTATAATTATTCAGATAGTTGATTAGGATGCAATCTGTTTTCGAGTTTGGGAAATCAAATGGGTGATATTCAGTTTCAAAACTTGTTAAATCTGCACTAAGCATACCTGAATAGTCTAAACAATTTTACAGAATTTTATCAGTATCTAATGATAAATACATGGGTCAGTCACATATAAATGTCTTTTTGAATACATTTTAAGCCGAATTTGTATACTATAAATAATATTTGATCCAAAAATAACTAAATAAAATCAAATTGATAAAAAGCTATGAAGTTTTGACTGAAATAATTCGCATCCATGATTCTGATATTTCACAGTAATTTACTATTTATTACAATTATTGAAATATCACTAAAAAAAATTTTCAAAATTTATCAAATTTTGTAAATTATAATTTAAAAAATAAGTCTTTAAAAAAACAGAAAGAAAGCTACATTCTAAAAGAGGATTTTTTTTTCTTTTACAACACTATAAAAATAAATCACCTTGGCTTTTCTGATCCCATTTTGCATTCATTACATTAGTCATCTCTTCCGGCCATGTTTGATCTTTGTTTCGCACTTAAGAAAAAAGAGAGAATTTAATATTGTAAAATTTGAATATTTTTAAACACATTGCACACGTATAAGTCTTAAATTACCTTCAATGAGAATTTGTTCATTATCTTCAATTCCTAACTGCTGAAGAGAGCTGTTTTCATCTTCCAGCAGTGTGAGATTACTCTAATATAAATTATCATAACATAATCAGTGTAATAAATATAGTCAAAAATTTCAAGTATATTCATTTAGATGGCAGAAAAGATAACAAGGCTAGCATATGACTTTTTTTTTAAATGGCGGTCACTTTGATCTATTTCCCATTGGCCTCAGAAACACTACCCTCTTATTGTTACCAAGTGGGAACCTGTGGCTCAGCCACGACCGTGGAGTAGCGTCCTCCATATCATACAACCACAAACCCATTCATAGGGCAGGTTACATTCACGCAGAAGAAAAAACCCAGAGAAAATTAATCCATGCCTATGGTGGGATTCAAACACACAATCACTGGCCCGTAGTCCAGTACAGTAGACCAGTGATTGGCAGACTAGCATAGGATCCATATAGGTTATGCTTAAAATGAACATTTTTATTTCTAACATTTTTAAACAATTCATTAGGTTTAAAGAAATGATTTAAAACCACTTAAAAAACATTTCTGATAGATGCTATTTGAATTAGTAGAGCAGATAATTTTTAAAAATTCAACAATTCACTACTATATCATAGCGCAGAAATAAACATATTTCTGAAAAATAATGCAGTAAAATGTTCTTAAAGGCTACTTGAAATTATTAAGACAAAACAGCAATTGAATATATACATACATACATATATATATATATATATAATAGCAGAAAAAATATAGTTAGGCAATGGAAGTAACATGTAAAAAAGCACATTGAAGAAGTATATGTTAAAGAAAAACCAAACTTAACTAAACCTAAAAATTCTAGCTAGTTGCCCCTCTTAAAAATTAATTTTAAAAGCTAAAGATTCTTTACAAACTTAAACAGACATTATTTACTATGCTAACAGTTCTCCAAAAAAAAAATCAAGCAATAAATTAAAAACTAAAATTACTTACATCATCTTTATATAACCATAGACGAGTTTCTTCTAGCCTCAAGCGTAGACGCATACATATGAACTCAAACACTTGACGCAATGTTGCTAAGTGGCTAAAAGAAGCTAGATAAGCTAAGTAGCGCTTATGAACAGTAGGTAAATTAGTCATGTACAAAGATGGATTACCACCTAAAGATATGTAAAGAATTTAGGTTATAGAGAAATATAAATATTGGTTGACAAAGCAATTATACTGATGGGCTGCAATACAGAAATAAAACTTATGTTATACTCAATTAGAATTTATTTAACCCATTTAAGGCAAAGGATAGAAATTTTATAAAATGTGGTATTATTTTCACTGAAATATGTTTAAATTACATTCAATAAGACAAAAAATAAGATTCATGCATAAACGCACCATTGGCCAGATTAATGAACAATTCGTTTCGATCAACGCTTATATTTTTAATGAATTCCATTTGCATTCAAAATGCTTAGAATGTTTCTAAGCATTTTGAAAGCAAATGGACTTTGCATTTGATGCATAAATTGATGGTGTGGTTTTTGCACACTTTACATCATCTGTTTGCTTTTTTTCCCCATGCCCATATATTGTATCTCCGATTCTATTAGTTCGTACTTCTATCAGTAGAGCTGCGGATAATGAGCAACCTTTGTTTGAATCGGTAACTTGTAATGAACTTTCACCAGATGGATTGTTCTTGGATTCAGATTTTAATTGGGAAATAGCTATATAAGACCTATAGTCCATAAGTGATATTTTTGAGCTAGTTAAAATTCCATGTAGCTTCCAAAAATTTACTATAACGCCATCAATGATGTTTGTAAATAATGGCCACCATCGTTTCTTACCTTGAATCCTGATGCGGTAGTTAGCTATGGTATTCTCATGTAGGTCTACACCTCGCACGTGCTTATTGTAATCCGAAACAATGTTGAGTTGTGAAATCACAACTTCTTTTTTTGAGCCGCAATGACTCAAGGGATAGAGCATTTGCCTTCCAATGAGGCGAACCCGGTTCGAATCCAAGTGATGGCTGGTTGATACGAATCCTCATCCGGCTGGCACTGACCACAGTGCTGATGAAATATCCTCAGTGGTAAATGGATCATGGGTTAGAGTCGCTTTGCAGTCAGGATAACAGTAGGAGGTTCTCGAGGTTTTCCTCTCCATGTAATGCAAATGCGGGTTAGTTCCATCAAGTACTCCACGAAGGAGAATTTCTAAACAATACTTGATCCAGGAATTCTCTTGTCTTCCGGGTTGGGTTCAAAATTACAAGGCTAAGGAGTTGAACATTAGAAGTCCTAAACCCAAAAATAGGGTTGGCTGTTCAACAACGATTATATGTATATATAAATTTTTTTTAAAAAGAACTTCTTTACTTTCTCTGCGACTGTATCGTTTAGCATTAACAAGTGGCAAAATGGTACCGTTATTAGTAACAATTGTTACCACAGCATTGTCGTTCCATTTCATTGCACATGTTTCTGTATCCTAGCTGAATGCAATGTCGTAGGAAGCACAGTGTTTTCTTTTTTTTCATATTTGTGAAGTCATCCAATATGCAACCACCTATGAGATTTTTGGGAGCTGCAAAGAATCACCTTTCCTTTCAAAATTTCAAATAAACTATAGGAAGAGTAAAAGCTATCAAAATTTATATTTTTCCATCTCAGGTATTGAAACAATGCTAAGTAACTTCAAAATAACGCTTGTTCCTTATGGCATATTTTGTTGAACACTGTTAGCCTCAGGACAATATAACTCTGATAAAAATAAAAACTTAACAATAAAACTGTGAATATACAACAAAACTTCAATAAAACTCTGAAACCTTGCATAAAAAGTGGGTTTTCAAATTTCGCCTATTTCTCATGGAAGCGGCCAATCGTGCGTTAACGCAGCATTAAATTTGACTGAAATTTTTTTGGGATATTTGTATAGTTTTAATTTCGTTTTCAGAACTTACAACTTAACCCTTTATAAAAACATGTAATAAATCTCAAGTGGAATAATTATACAGTTTAAAAAGATGGACTTTTTCAATAACCGTTTGAAGTTCAAAAATTAGCGTGCTTTAAAAATTTCTCAAGAGAAATTATTTACTCTAATTGAATTACAAATATTTTAGAGGTGTCTTTAAGACCCTTTAAAACAACAGAAAATAAAAGTATTGAAAAATATTCGCTACGGTACTCAAAAATGATTTACTAAAATGGTGCGTTTACGCACCATTGGCCGAAAATGGGTTAAAAAGGATCCCATTTGAAAGAGAATTTAATTAAATACGTACCATAAGAAGAAGCTACATTTCCTACAGCACCAGCCCAAGGATTTGCAACAGGTCTACCAGTGTT
This sequence comes from Parasteatoda tepidariorum, assembly GCF_043381705.1. NCBI lineage: Eukaryota > Metazoa > Arthropoda > Arachnida > Araneae > Theridiidae > Parasteatoda > Parasteatoda tepidariorum. Next base: position 1,584,384 of record NC_092205.1, read on the forward strand.
TGGTTGATGTCTATAAAGTTTTAAAGTCAGCAGGTACAATTCTAGTTCAGGCATGCCATTCCTTGGTAAAATCACCTAAACAAAATAATTTCCTTTCAACAAACAAGGCAGTTATGACCTTCTCAAAATGTTTTGCTGTCATGTTTCCAGATAGGTCATATACAAGTTGCCAGAACATAGGGGTGCACCAACTGTTGATGTGTGGCCTGCTTCTGAATGAAATGATTTTTTTTTTCTCCAGAAAATTAAAAAAAGTGTCAAAAATTTTGAATCGCACATTTGAGTCATCCTTTTCTAATGCGCTCAATTTGCATTGATTCCATTGTAAATCTACGCCGTTTCTCGATCACTTTTTCATTGATTATTGCTACGAAATTCCACATGGTTTTAAGAGACCAAATACTTTTAATACGATATTACAATATGCAAATTTTGAATTTGATAAATTTTTGCCAATTTCAGCATAAATCCAAGTGATGTTTCGATCATTTCTTGGTATTCATAATTACCCATTTCCACATGGTCTTCAGGATTCCGATACATTTAATACGATTTGTGAGCTATAAATTGCGCCTCTAATTTGTCCTTTTTTGATGTTCCTTATCTGTACCGATTTTGTTATAAATCTAAATGATTTTTTTAAAGGCAGTTACTGCTACGCGTTACCATATGATTTTGAAAATCTATTATTTTTTTACGATACTATTACGACAAGCGAGTTTCAAATCGCACATTTAAATAATCATTTTTTCACACATTTTGCTTTTGCCCATTTCATCATAAATCCAAGTGAGGTTGAAATGGTTTTTAGGTATTTATAACTACTAATTTCTACATGGTTTATAAATTCTCGAAACATTTATTACGACTCATGAGTTATTAATAGCACATCTAATTGATCACCTTTTAACATACCTTATTTATCTCAATATCATCTTTTTTCAAAAAGCAGGTGATTTTGAAAATCCAATATTTTTATTACGCCCATTAAAATAATACCTTTTTGACTTGCTCTGTTTTTCTAATTTCATCATAAATTCAAGTGCCGTTCAGATCGTTTTTTTGGAATTTATAACTACTAATTTCCACACGGTTTAAAAATTCCATTACATTTATTACGATATTAAGGAACGTAAATTATAAATTGCGCATTCAATTTATCACTTTTTGACATACTTAATTTATTACGATTGCATTGTAAATCCTATTTGTTTTTTAAAAATTTTTTCTTCAGTTTCTGCAATGCATTCTCAGTCTTAAAAATTATGATTTTTATTATGACTCATTTATCGTTACCCAGTGGGCACCTATGAATCGAAGTCACGGAGGCGAGCAACATTACCCACTAATTCAAATTTATACAGGCATGAAAGCGGACAAAAATAAAAAAGCTGAACTTTTACAATGCAGGTCACTGGGAGGAGGGGGGAGGGAGTGCTCTATATGATACTGAGATTTATTAAAGCAACTTTTAACTATGCTGGGAGATTTTTATTCATTATTTAAAGTGGCAGAAGCATTTAGACAGTTAACTTCAAATTTTGCTTAAATATAATTTTAAAATTTTGACCACTAATTAACATAACACATATATTTAAAAAAATTAAGCAATTATAGGAATGCGTGACTATTAAATTACTTACTAATGAAAAATATATCACATCTTTACAGTAACTAATTCAAGAGAAAACTTACTTCTACTTCTTTCAAGAATCGCGATATTGGGTTTTAAAATCATGTGAATATGAATCTTGATATTGAATTTTAAAATTGCATGAATATGAATCGCGATTTCGGATTTCAAAATCGCGTGAATATGAATCACGATAGTGGATTTTAAAATCGCGTGAATATGAATCGCAATTTTACATTTTAAAATCGCGTGAATATGAATTGTGCTGTTGGATTTTAAAATCACGTGAATATGAGTCGCGATTTTGGATTTTAAAATCGCGAGAATACAAATCGCGATATTAGGTTTTAAAAACGCTTAAATACAAATCGCGATATTGGATTTTTAAATTGAGTGAATAGGAATTGCTAGTACGATTTTTAAAGTGCGTAAAAAAATTGCAAAACGTAATTTTTAAATCAAATACGAAAATCGATGATTGATATTAAAATCGTCTGATTAAAAATCGCGATTTTAGCAGATTCCGGTGCAGTTCCTAATATTTAAAATTCCGAAAATCAGCCAAAAAAAAAAAATCAAATATCGGCTGTCAAAACGAAACACTTAGACTAGACTCCTTTCCATTCTATAGCGGAAGTCGCGGTAATCTGACTATCGTTCGGGCGGCTTGGGTTTCTCCAATAGTACTTCCCAAAAATTTTAGTTTTTGGAACATGGTCAGAAATTTTCAAAATTGGGAAGAAAAAAAAGCGAATTTCCGCTTTTTCGCAGAAGTCTTTCATCCCTGTTTATATAACTCTATAAAATGCTCAGATTTTTTTTGCGCTTTCATTCTGTAAACTCAACAGTTTTTTTTTTTGTTAGAATTTATATGGCCTTTCATTAATCTACTTACTGAACAAGTGGCCCATCACTCAAAAAGGTTGTGCACCCCTAGGATAACAGCTCAATACCAGAAACATCTCATAAAACTCTTTTTTGAACAACTTGGAAATATGGCTAGTTACATAAATATGACCTTTGAATTTAACTGTTACATTCTTGTTCAAGTGAATTGAGTAAAAACATAAGCCAACACTAACAACAAAAACTATCTGATTTATTATCAAGGTAAAATAAAAAGTTTTCTATAAAATTTTGCAAAATAAGTAAAGAATTTATAAAGTAAAAAAATAAATAAATTTAAAGAAATCAAATGTAAAATACAAGTTCGATTTGAAATTATGACACACCTTAAAGATTGATGAATATTTTTACCTGTCTGGGCAATTGAGGAGAACCACCATACCACTGAGAAAGTGCCCGCCAAACAGCTTCAGGTACTAACTCAAAATCTCTGCCTCTCAACAAAGTTGGATTTTTACGTAATCTTCCCCCTTCTCCAGTCAAAAATATAACCTTTAAAATAAAATAAATCAGTAAGTTTACATCTTAAAAGAACAATGCAACCATATACCACCAGTTTTTTCCATTGTGTTTTTAAGTTATATAAAAATCAATAACGACTTTTTGACACAAAGGCAATATTTGATACTAGAAAACTGATTCTTTATGGCATTTTTAATCATTAAAAATAATTTACTAATTTCATTTATTATTTATTAATTTCCTTTAGTTAAGTAGCACTATAATTAAGAGACTTAAGATTTCCTTAAATACAGGGTATCTGCTACATTTTAGATTCTCAAACTCATGGTTTTTCATGACTTTACTAGACTAAATCCAAGAATTTTTCATGACCTAACGAAGTTACTATTTTCTCGGACAAAAACACAACAATAAATTTAAAAAAGCATTATAATAACATAAATTGAAATGATAGATATAACCAAAACTGTTATACTCTGCATCTTCATATTTATAGATTTTAAATTGAAAAAAAAACAGAGTAAAGAAAGAGTTGAAACAATAAAATAGCTGAAAAAAATGCAAAAGCAATTTTTTTTTCCTTTTTTTCTGCAGTATTATATTCCAAAAATACTTTTCAGTTCACAGGAAAGGAAAGAAAAAATCCCGATTTTTCTGCTCTAATTTCGGAATTAAAAAAATTCGCCAATGACTGGCTTGCTTCAGCAAGAATTTAAATTGGATAAAATAAAAATAACAAATAATAACAAAAATTCTGAAATCACAGAAGTTTAAAACATAATTCGCTTGAGAAATGATGTTTTTTCTTTTATTTTTTGAAAGAACACCCTAATTTTTAAAGAACATTATAAAAACATTTTAAATTTTAATAAAATATGACTCTGAGTGGGGATTTTGTTACAAGTTCAGGCATTCGGAACACCATGAAATGGGGGAGGGGTAAATTCCAGTTTAAAAATTAGATTTTTCGGCAACCTAAATCCTTGACTTTCCATGATTTTTTTAAAAAAATAGTTAAAATCATGACAAATTTTGTTCAATACCGAAACTCATAACTTTCCATGATTTCTCATGACTTTCCAGGCGTGCAGATAACCTGTAAATAATTACCTGTAATAACCTGTAAATTAATGTAGTTTTGACGTCTAGTCAACAATGCAACCAAATTAATTTGGTGAATTCATTTGATTGATGATTTGAATATTAATGAAATCGATAAAATATTATTCCACTTGCGATTTCATCCACAAAATTTGCAAAATATTAAGATATATTAAAGACTTTAAAAACATAGGCAGTTTTTTTCCAACAAGCTTATATTACCAAAAGTACAAAAAGAAAATTAATGCTTAATATAATTACTTACTTGGTAGACATCAATTTGAATTAATTAGTTGATCAGCGACAGTTTTCTAGAAATTCTTTAAATTTATAAAGCAGATATTATCTATTTATTTTTAAAAAGCACAAGTCTAAATTATAGCAGATTGATAATTATACCAATAAAAAGCCATGCTTGCATGATAAAATAATGTCAAATTTCAGGATTGCTGGACAAAATAATTAACAGAAACATTACTTTTTAGTGTTGAAGTTTTTAATTTTGAAAAATAAACAGAATAAAAGCAATAACACCAAGAGAAAATATTTTAAAGGTTTCATGCCAATGAGAGCTAAACATTATTAATAATTGAGTTTTTTTTATTAAGGTATATTGACATAATTTTTTTGAAAATAGTCTTCAGGGAGCACAGCCAAATTTTTCAACAAAAGTAAGCACTTATTTTTTTTAAAAAAATTTCATAATCACGATATGCAACAAATAATAAAAAAAATTTCTTCATACTGTTGAAAGTTCTTCATATATATATAACGTCGTGGTTGAGTGGAAGGATAAAAACAGCTNATTGACATAATTTTATTGAAAATAGTCTTCAGGGGGCACAGCCAAATTTTTCAACAAAAGTAAGCACTTATTTTTTTTAAAAAAATTTCACAATCACGATATGCACCAAATAATAAAAAAAATTTCTTCATACTGTTGAAAGTTCTTCATATATATATAACGTCGTGGTTGAGTGGAAGGATAAAAACAGCTCTTAGGAAAGGAAAGAGGGTACAAAATTTATTTATTATTTATTAGAAAGAGAACGGTTATCAAAGTGGACACGAAATCGTTGTGCTTCTCAATAAAAGCTACGGAAAATCTTGCAAAGTAAATTTTAGGGAATAAGGGAAAACTTAGTAATTGTAATTGGTTTATTAAATAGGTCATGTGATGCCCACAAACAGCAAAGGGAAAAAAATTTTACTTTTAATTAATGCATACTTGAACCAAAAATAAATTAATAGACAGGATACGAATTTAAGAGTGTGAGAAAGAGCTTCGTTTTGAATAATAAATTAAGAAAAGGATTTACAGAAAAGAAATAACACAAAAAGATTAATTGAAGCTTTTTATGTTACATGTATATATAATATATACATAATATATATTCGCAGAAGTCTTTCATCNTTTGCACGGTTTGGCTTACTTTTGAAAGAGTTATCGCTATTTTTGTGATTTTTCCTTAATTTATGATAACCAGTGTATAATATATACATAATATATATATTCTTTTATACAAAAACTAATGCGTAATTTGGTAATCATTGCAATGTAAAATGTAAATTTAGATTCAATAAGAAACTTAAATTAGAATCTTTATGTATAATGCAAAAATAAATATGATGAGAATTGCAAATGGTAATTCTTAAATCCCTCTTATGATAGTTATGAAGCATGATTCCTAAATCTGTCTAGCACAAATTCTAATGCATGACTCGTAAATTTGTAAAACTGAGAATTGTGATGCATGATTTAGAAAATATTTAATTAAACATTACAAAGTGATACGTATTTACATATCACTTTGTATGATTCAGAAAGCATTTTAATGCTATAAAAATCGCTAATAGCTTTAATGATTTAGAAATCGCTTTAATGAGATCTTTGACACGTGATTGGTAAACCACTTTCATGCCAATCACGATGTTTGATTTATAATTCACGGAATCTAAATAACTACATTTTATTCATTAGTGGAAAAACTAAATGTAAAAATCTGAACATAAAGGATAAAAAAATTATTGATCCTAATTAAAAAATTAAAATAACGAAGTTAAGTATTAAAGATAATAATATTTGTCCATCATAATAATGAAGTTAACACAATGACTACATTTAGAATTCGAAGAAACACTGCAGATCTAGCAGTAACTGCTATGTACAAAAGCAAAAATTATTTGCTAGAGATTCTGACTTTCTCGAGGTGAATGATAATCTGGAGAGAAAAACGTAAAAATTATATATTCCACTTTCACCTTCAAGAATTTACTCAATGGAACTTTTCGAAAATTATGTGAGTGCAAATTTTGTTACAATTTCATATTTGATAGCATGATAAATTGCATCTATCAGAAATTACCAGACTTTTGGTATTAGAAAAGTAAAACATTAGAATCTCAGTAAGCCCCTTCCATTCTCTTCGAATTGAAATAAAACATTAATTTTCATTTTTCATTTAAAATTTAGTACATGGTTATAAATAGCTAATACTAGGTATGGTTTCGTTTAATATTTCCATTTCACTATTGGTTTACCCCCACACCATACTTGTACTTTGTAATCCAATCACAGGAGAGGATAAGGGAATTTTTATAAATTTTGATCAAACTCCCACTTAGCTGACCTTAAATTATTCTTCAGTAAAGAAAACAGCGAAAGGATGGAAAAGAAGGGAAGTGATTGAAATTTTTATTATCTTGGTTAAAGTTTCTTTTTTTCGTGCTTTTTATAGGAAAGAATTATTATTTTAAACATTATTCTGAGAAAAATTAAAAAATTTTCCAGGATCTTATCAGAGAATTCAAGGACTTTTTGAGGACCTGATTATTTCCAACAAAATTAAAGGACTTTCAATGTTTTTCGAAAACCGGGAGAACCATGCATATTAACAAAATGCAAAATAATTACTAAAGGCTAAACATGGTCATGATAAAATAAATAATTTCTGCCAAAGATCTCTTTTCTTGATTACATTAGGCACACAAAAAAAAACAAGTTACACACAATTTTAAATATATTCAATATCGACTGGCTTGTTCTATTTGTCAAATTAATAATTACTTCATTATGTAAAAAAAATCAATTTTAATTAAAAATTATAATTAGTTTAGCTTTATTATAAAAAGTTATTGAGTGATTTAAATAAAAGTTGTTATAAAAGCGTATTCAGCAAAGCATTAACAAGAATAATATTATTGATTATACTAAATTTATAAAGATATGTAAAGAATTAAGCAAACTAAGAAAACTTATAATTCATATTATATAATAAATTCATATTACTAATGTAAATTACGGAATGGCCCTTATTAAATTTTTATTAAAATTTTTTACTTAATGAAATGATTAATAATACTTTCAATAATTTTGAAATGCAAATAATGAGTAAAGAAATTAAACATTTTTGTCAGAAGTAAACTATTATATGGTCCCTACACTTATAATATTTAACAAATCTGAGATTACTGAATTTTTTTATTTCAATTATTTTTAAATCAAATTACTAAGAGATTATTTAGAGTTTTTTGGAAGGATAAATCTGAATAATACATGATTTTTTACTGCATTTTAGATAAAGAAAGCCCCTTACTTCATACTTTTTCAAAATCCTGCCTCTAAATATTATTGTTTTTTAATAAAAAGAACTTGAGAGTACTGGAAATCTTAAAATTAATAATACACTAATAAAAAGTAATAAGTAAAAGAAAAAGTAATAAAATACAATAAAAGGTTTAAAAAAATTTATGCAATTAACGTATGGCCTTCAGGTAAAAATCTTATTAAATTCTTACTTTTTTTAAATTAAATGTATAAAAGGGAAATTTTAAGATGATGAAGCCTCGTGAATGTAGACTACTCTGAGAAAATATGTTCCCAATTAGTGAATGATTCCCAAGTCAAGTACTGATCAATAAATAGAAGAACACGAGTAGGTCATTGGCTTGCCCTTGGCGAAAACAATGGCCAATGAAAAAATTAACAAGAAGAATAAAATTTTCTTTTGCTAGTAGGGAAAAAATGTGGCACTGTTCAGTTGATCTCCGTGACGAGCAAAAATTTGTGAGATATTTCAATTCCAATTCAAACATGTGAAAATGAAGTCTGTAATTGAGAATCTCTAGCAAAATATAGTCGCACATGATAGAGCAAGAATCCTTTAAACCCAATCCAGCTCAACATACACACATGCAAACCTGCAAATATTACATCAAACAGGTAAAATAATTGGTTCTTTCATACACTACAGATTGACGGTATGCCGAAATGGTTAAATGAATTATGAAAACCCCACTTTTTGCACTGGCCACAAAATTGACATGGTAAAGAAAAAAAATTTTATTTTTGAAAAAAGAAAATTAAGCACTTTTTAAAAACACTTAATGAAAAAAACAGTTTTAATAGCTTTTAAAAACAAAAATCGAAAAGAAGCACCTATAAGCATTTTTTAAAAACGCTACTAACCTTAATTAAAATTTCAATTTGATTTTTGGTAAGTAGGGGTACTAAAAGTATAAATCTTAACAAATTTGTCAAATATTTTTTTCAAAATGATGGCAAATTTGAGCACAAATCTAAAAAATTTTTATGCAATACTAACAGCTCTACAACAAACTGTAACACATAAATTCCAAAATAAATTTGTATTCTAGACCAATAATACTTGTGTTTTGGATTAAAATCTTTAAAAAAAATTAAAAATAGAACTAAATATGTAGTTCAATGTTGATTTTTTAAAGTAATATTCTAAACATTCTTACTAACTGCAGCATAAAATAACAAATTCATTCTTAGACGTTAGCTTTTACTTCAAAATGTAGCTAACATTATGCAAAATTATACGCAAAGTTTAAAAGAATTCCATAAATTTTTTTTTTAATATAATATTTGTTAGCATAAAGAGATTTTCTCAAGATCAGCCCAGTCGGATACCCTGTCATGTGATTTGATTATTCAATAAAAATACTAGAAACCACGAGAACATTGAAGTAAAATTTATCAATATTAACTGTTTATTATTATGGATAATAATTTTTAAAATATATTTGGTCTATTGAAAGTTTTTAACATTTAATTATTATTGTTCAAAACTTTTACTAAATTTAACCAGAAAAGTTAAAAGTACTATGTAACATAATAAAATTAATTGTTACAGAAGAGATAAATGAAAAATTAAAGGTAAAAGTTTAGAATTCTTTATATAACTAAAATAAATATAAAATATTGATATTCAAATTGATATGTTTAATATTTATATATATTTTAAAGCTATAAAAATCGCTAANCAGCATTTTTCAACAAAATATAAATATATATATATATATTGATAATTAATGCATCATGTAATTCAATAAAGAAAATTAATAATAACAATAATTTTGATAATAATGTTTATAGAAAGATGCAATACAAAACATATTTTCAAAGAACAAAACAATGACAATATATTTTCTCAATTATTTATAAGTGTTAAAAAAATTTGCAAAATAACATGAAAATAATTACTTTTAAAGTATTCGGTACAATTAAAGACGTATTATCTATAGATGTAGGACGTTGTGGCACATATGACATATTCCTTCGATTCACATTAGGAGAGTGATTTGGCGTCCTCAAAAGATCTGGAGGCTGGAGAAAAAAAACATCTTTAGAGCTAAATTTTTACCAAACCTTATTGATTTTATAAAAATTAATACTATTTTCAAATTCGATATCAAGAAAGAAAGAAACATTTAATATTTGCTTTAATATATAGCTTCCATTTTCTCTAGTTATTAAAAATGTATATAATGAATTAATAATATGACTCAAACAAACACATACAGTTATTTAAGAGTTTATTTTATAAAGCTCTATCTCTTAATATCATGTTTAAATAAATTCAGTTATACTCTTTCAAATTAGAAGAATTAAAATTATAACAATATTTATTTTTAACAAAAACATAAGAGGATATGCTAATGTAACAAAGCATATTATTAGCAAAAAAAATTAATATTTAAAGAATAAAATAACGTTGGTAATCCTCCTTCACAGCTGCATATCCTAGATCAAACAAAAATAAGCTGAAAGTTTTTACCAGACTTTATTTTTCATAAATTGATATCTTTGTTACAAATTAGTAGTTCAATTGAGATTTGTTTGTTAAAAAGAAAAGATTGAGATATTTGTCTTCATTTAATCTAATACTTATTCTCCTTTTTTCAGGAGCTATTATTATGTGTTTTTCCAACTGGGTCATCACATGCATAACACAGGTTGGGATCTGTCGGCTTAGAATATATTAACATGCTTTTTATTATTTTGTTTCAATGAGTCCATTTAAATTTGATAAAAATCAAAGAAAATTATTACCTTCATTAAATTGGGAAACATCTATCATTATCATATATGTTTCGATTGGTTAAGGTAATTTCAGTGGTCAGATGAAGTGCGCTACCAGAAGCGAAACTACTAAAGTCGCTACTTTTTTCCACAGTCTGTAGTGTAGTTTGATACAAAAAAACCCTGTTTATTTCAATTCCTAGCAACTACTTTATATGTTAGTTAGAAATAAAGTTCAAATGCAAAAAAAGTTTCGAATCTGATTGATGCAAATCCTTTGCGGGCCCGTAACGTATGCAGTGAGAATGCCTCTGTGGCCAAGCATTAATAAGATCTATGCTTGATGCTCAGAAAAATTGGTCGAATTGTTCCTGAGAAATTGAAAATTCGATTTCACAAGAACTAGAGAGTACGTTTTTGTGCATGATGTTTCAACTTGAAATATCGTCTGCATTAAGTAATTAGTAAAGTCACCCCGTCAAACCATTAAGATTGAGCCCTAGAACGTGAAAATCCGATCATTAGATCAAAAGTTATTCAGGTTGGTCCGTTTTTTGTTTTTTGCACTGTACCTTTATTTCTTGGAGGATATAAAAAAGCATTGATCACCTAAACCAGAAATATTTAATAATTTTCTAGCATTTCTTAAATTCCTGTTGAGAAAAGCATAGAGTTTGAAGGTTAAAAGAGCAAATTCGTAAAAAGTGCTTTAGATTAAAAAAACTACTTCATGTTAACATGAATAAAAGCTTCTTAATATCTCCTCATATTTTACCGAGCCATTTTTTTATTCAAAGTCATTTTGAATATTGGTGAAAATTAAGTTTTTCAGTTAAGTTTGTCTTCCAAAAGTAGCGCGAAGTAGTGACTACATTTCAAAAGTAGTTTGTAGTCGCTACATTTTAAAATAAAGTAGTTAAGTACAATCGTAATAAAGCAGCAGTAAACTACAAAGAAAATGTAGTTTTTCTGACCACTGGGTAAGTTAAACGCTGTATACTGAACATAAATAATCAGCAGCTATTTAGATAATTATTTTTCATCTCATATGAATTTCGCATTTTATAGCATAAATGACAGCAGCATTATTTTTTAAATTTTGGAGCTGAGTTTATCAACTCTTTTTCCAAAAAAAAAAAAAATTGAATCACTTTTTAAGTGATTGCTTTTGTTTGCTATATCTTTTTTTTTCCTTTTTTTTAATTTGCTGCAAATGCTTCATGTTTTACAAAACAAGCAAAAAAATCATTTAAAAAGGTTAAATTGCTCGTATTGCAGCTTGTGAATGAGGGGGGAAACAGATTGGTGATTAATTTAGTCGTTAGCCCATCTTCAAGCATATTTTGACAAATCCTATTATTTTTTTTTCTTTACCTGCCTATGTCACATTCTTCTTTGCAAGCACAGAATGTTAGTTTTGAATATGCCTATATATACTAATAATTGCCGATAGAAAAACAGTCACATTTACAGTAATTAATTAAAGAAAAACTTACTTCGTACAAGAATCGCGAAACTTGATCTTAAAATCGTGTGAATGCAAATAGCGATCTTGATTTTAAAAATCGCTTGAATATGAATCATGATAATGGATTTTGAAATCACGTGAATATGAAACTCGATATTCAATTTTAAAAATGAGAAAATACAAACTGCGTTATAGAATTTTTAAATCACGTAAATACAAATCGCAATTCATAATTCAGTGTAAATATGAACCACAACGTGTAATTTTTAGATTGTGTAAATACGAATCACGATGCATAATTTTTAGATCGTGGAGCAGAATCCCAATGCCTTATTTTAAAATCACGTATAAATATGAAAATCGATGCTTGATATTATAACCGAATGAACAAATCATTGGATTTCAAACTAGCGTGAATACGAATCGCTACATAGGTTTTTAAAAACGTATAAATACAAATTGTGATATTGGATTTTTAAATCACGGAAATAAGAATCGCAATTACGATATTCAAATCGCGTAAATAAGAATCATAATGCGCAATTTTTAAATTACATAAATACAAAAAGCTATGTTTGATATCAAAATCGCGTGAATAAGAATCGAAATTTAGCAGATTCCGGCCTTGGGACTTCTAAAAGGCTCATTTGAAGCAGCGATATCTTAATTACGAAAATACGAGCAACCTGGCGTGCGGGTAAAAATTAGGAAAATCTTATCTTCTGCACGGAGAAAATAGCTAAAATAAGTAAAAATGTGGAAGGGTTGGCAGCTATGTACTATGAATTTTCTCTTTATCTTTGAAAATCGGAAATAAATATAATTATTTTACTTCAAAGGCTGACTTTTCTAAAAGAGCAAAATATTTATTAAAAAAAAAAAGAACTTTTAGATAATCTGAGTTTTCGATAGAAAGGCAGCAATTCGAGAGACAAAAGTCTCATAAAAAAAAAAAAGCGGAGATCCGCTTAAAAGCGGAAAAATCGCATCCCTGAGATTGGAAATTTTATGACAAAATAGTTATTCTTGCTATAAGAGTTGAAAAAGAAAGTTTTAAAAAAACACAAGATCTTATTACTTTTGGGAAACATACTGGACTTATAGATACCTCAAGTTCAAATGAATTCCCTTTGCCTGATTTTATGGGTATCTTAATCAAATTCCCTGACATTTTGCAGATTGATAAAATTTCCGAAATTTTCCCACTGCTCCCCAATTTCTCTATTCTGTGGCTAACCTGCTTTCAGTACCGCATACTATGCAAAACAAATTGTCACAAAATGATGAAGCAAGTACATATCTTCTTACAGATCAACTATTAAAATCCCAGAAACTAACATACTTGTAATGTGTTGCTTTTAGTTCGCACTAAAGATGTTCCACCATTACCCAAAGAGTCAGGGGAAAGCGCATTGGAACTGCTGTCACTGTTAAAAGAACTCAAGATGCTGCTGATGCTCTCGGACAAAGAGGTCGACGATTCATCACCAACACTAGTCACGCTAGATAAAATAACATTGGAACTACCATCGTCAGTTTGTGCAACACTTCCATCTACCCGACGCTGCATCTTACTGTTTCTTTTCAGACTACCAGATGGGTAAGTGGGGGTGCAGCAGCCACTGGCCAGTGGTCCCTAAATAAAGAAGAGGCAATTTCATTATGGCAGAGCAGATTTAGTAAATTGATCAACTCTGAATGATCAGTTTTCAACATTACTACGACTCATTTTTCACTGAATTCTAGAAAGATACATTATATTAATAATGTCCCATAGAAAGAAACAGAATTGAGATGACTAGTTATTGAATATACATAGATCAAGATAACTGTGTTTCTTGAGAACTTATATACAATTAAATAAGGAACAAGAGATTATGTCATAGAAGGCATTTAAACAATAAATAAAAGCTTAAACACACACACACACAAATATATATATATAATATCATGTGGAAATCCATTTCGGGCAAATCCGTGGTTAAAATTATGTGCAAAACAGGCAATTTATGTTTCCCTTTTCTATTTTATATTTTTTTCTTAAATAAATATTTATTTTCTAAAATTATTTATGGTCAACTTCTTTAAATTATCCAGTATAATATTACCTTGCGCATATCCATTTCGGGCCCATCCTTGGTAACTAACAAATCAAACGCACTTCAGCAATGCAGTAAGAACGGCACTTTAAAACAAAACTCCTCCAGTTACACTCAATTTGCGCTTTTGTTTTCATATCTTGCAATCTGACAATCTTGTTACGAAAATATTTTTTTAATCATTCTTGAAAAATTTCCTGCTCATGTAAGTACATTTGAATTCGCTACTCGCTTTATAGAATTTGCTTTATTCTGTTTTTTCTTTTTCTTTTATTTTATTTTCTGTTTTTACGTGTTATTTTTACTAATATATTTTGCTTTGGCTATATTGATACAATATCAGAAAGCACTCTTTTTTGCGGATATAATCGTGTGGGCTGATGAAAAGATTATATCTTTTATTTTCCGGACTTTTTAAAAATTTTTTTATCCTTTTTTCCTCCCAGTTGTTTTTTTTTTATTATTATTATTTTCCTCTCCCCCCCTTTTTTCATGTCAGTAATTTTTCTTTCTTTTATCTTCATTTTGAACTTCTCTAATGAGTTCTGTTTACTTGCAGCTTATGCAGAATAAATGAAACTTTTTGTTTTTCTTAATTTTCTTTGTGTTTTTTTTTTGTATTTATTTATTTTGTTGTATATATATGTATACTTGTTGTACATATATATACATATACACATTTTCCTCCATTTAGAAGGATAGAACTCATAACCTCTGCCTCACCAGAGCAAGGACTTTCACCGCCATTCTCCTCCGATACACACCGTAACATCCTACTTAGAGAAAATAGTGACTTAATGGAAACTCTGAAACAGGAACTGTTGATAGGACCCTGGTTCTCTACCTTACTCTCATTTTTAGATGGAGATAAAGGTTGTTTCTTTGAGCTGTAATTTTATTTATCTCCAGAATTTTCACTTTTACAGGGTTCTAATTGACATGATGGATGATAATATGATTTCATATGTGCCACTTTAATGGTATCCATAGTTCTACGCTTTGTCGAAAATGCAATGTCTTTGACCTCATGGGTTAACCTCAGACAATTGTCGCTTTCTTCCATAAGATCCAAAATACTTATTCAATAACTTTTCAGAAAACTCTTAGTCTACCTTTCAAAAAGGCCTAAAATTACAAACAACTTTTCCTAGTGGATAAATCAGTCATCAGTGTTTTGAATCATATTGTTTTTAATCTCTTAAATCTTGAATATTGATTGCACGCAGACGAGCAAGTTGTCTTGCTTCTTTTGCTATTAGTATCTTATTTAGTGGTGTTATAGGCAAAAGTGACAAAAGGTAACATCAAAGTTAACTATCCTAGTCTTTTTACTTAACATCAACATACATCAATAACATATCAGTCAACGTATTGTTAAATTTCTCTGTTAGATCATTTGTTTAAGGATGGTAAGCTGCTGTAATAAGATGATCAATATTTTTGAAGTCTAAATAATTTTGCTACTACCTTCAAGAGAAAGACAGCTCCATGATCTGAGATTAGGACTCTTGAAAGCCACCCTTTAACAGAATATTTTCAAGCAGTAATTTTCCATCTCAAAAGCTTCAGCATCGGGGAGATATTTTGTTGTCACAAATCTGGTCAAATAGTCAATGCACATTACAATCCATTTGTTTCCTTGAAGTGACTTCGTAAAGCTTCACAGTAAATCAATTCCTATTCTGTGAAAGGGTGCTTTGGCAGCTGGTATTGGTATCAAGCTCTGGGTGGCAAACATTTGCGTCATTCACATTCTTTACAATGAGACTTGTATCGTCTAACACTTAGTTCTTAACCCTCTTTTATTATGCCTAGTGACTGTATGTCACTAAGATATGCTTTTCACTAGCCTTTCAAGATCCATTCTCCCACTAGAGATGAATGGCTTAATTCTCCTTGGTGGCTTAAGGGCAAATGTCTAATATGGTACACTGATGGTTCAAAGATTGGTCTCAAATCAGGAGCAGGAATTTATTGCTCCAATGATGGTACCAAACTTCACTTTCCCGTGGGAAGCTATGCCACTGTTTTTCAGGCTGAGGTCTATGCCATTATCTTGTGCTGCAAGATATGCTTAGACAGGGGATATTAAAATATGACTATCCGCATCTGTTCTGACAGTCAGGTTGCTCTCCTATCACTGTCAAAGTGTAAATTCACCTCTCTGCTAGTGTGGGAATGCTTTTCAGTCCTCTGTGACCTATCTACTCATAACAGGGTATACCTGCACTGGGTACCTGGACATATGAGTATTCTTGGAAATGAGCTAGCTGATGAAGCAGCCCAGGCTGGCTCTAATGCAATTTTCTGGGGCCCTGAACCTGCACTGGGAATTTCTCCCACTTCTTTGAGGGCATCCATATTCAAGCTCTATGGCAAAATTACCCATGAGCAACGGCACGCTGCTCTGCTGATGGTCAGAGACAAGCTAAGGAGCTGAATCGCAACTGTCCTAGTATACGTCAAAAGGAGCTTTTAAAGCTTAATAGAAACAGATTAAGGAAGATCATTGGTCTTCTTACTGGACACTGCATCCTCAGGAGACACCTATACATAATGGGAATTGAATCCAAATCTCTTTGTCGAGGTTGTCATCTTGAAGAAGAGACATCACAACACATACTTTGTGATTGTGAGGTCTATTCTGCTCAAAGATTTGTTGGTAGTAAAAAAAAAATCCATCTTTTTTTCTACAAATAAAATTTTAATTCCATATTACTTCTTTAATAAGCAAAATATTTTACCTGATAATCTACATATTCATTCCAAGAAATCCACCAATCACTTGCTATTAAATACCACAAGCTTCCAACCTGCATTCCTCTTCTTTCTTCTCTTTCTATCCAAGATCTAATGAAGAAATAACAACAAATTTACTGTAAAATAGAAGTTTACAAAGTTTAAAATAATACAGACATGGAATTGATGGAAAAAGAAATTACCTGACATTTTCCCTCAATGTGTATTTTTAAATTTTTTTTTTGCACATAAAATATAAAAAGACAATTTTATACACAAAAGTAACATTTAAATAAAGAGTGAAAATAAAAATTCTTATCAACACAGAAAAGAACTAAAAAAATCATCATAAAATCATCATAGCATTTACAGAAAAAATATATATATATGGGCAATTCCACGAAATTGTCAACTTTTAAGTGAATTTTTTTTTTTATGAATTGCATATTTTAATTTTAAAAATATGTTCAAAAATAGCCANATTCCGTCACATATGGAATTGCCCATATATATATATTTTAAAAACTGAGAAATCTACAACAATAACTGAAAAAAGAGATCAATTAGGAAAAATTGGATTAGGGGTTTCAAGATTCCCGTGTTGTAATAAATAACATTGCATTGTAAATATTGAGAGTATATATGAATATCAGAAAAGATAACTGCTGAAAAATTGATTGAAAACAAAGATAGAATTTTCAAGTCAAATAGTGAATACTAAGATGTGCAATTTGAATTTTTTCTATCCTAAAAGTATCACAATTTTCAAAAATTACGTGAAAATTAACTACAAACACTGACAAAGGGAGAGAAAAAATCACAACGCCACCTGTATTTAGCTCAAATCAAGTACATAAAAAAGTATTTACTCAAAAACACAATTTAAATTTTTCACTTCTTAATAATGGCGTAAAAAAATATCAGAATTTTAAAAAAATCACATGGATATCAGCAATAACTGTGAAAAAGGTGATGAAAGAAATCGTCACTTAAAAAAATTACTAATAAATGAGTTTATTAAATTTTGTGTAAAATTTTGAAATTTTGTAATAATAATATATAAAGAATATAGGGATTAAAAAAACATTAAGAAAATTTATAGCAAAATAGCCAACAAAATGATAGAAACACTGCACGAATTTACGATGGTATCGACATAAATCGAGTGCATTAAAGAGTGATTACTCAAACACACTATTCAAGTTGTGCATGACGCCGTATTGTCAGAATTTTAAAAACCAAGAGAAAATCAATTGCATTCACTGCAAAAGAACAAAGATCAAAACACAGATTCACCACAATGTCGAGAGCATTGAAAAGTGATTACTGAAATGCATCATTCAAAATTTCCATATTGTTATATTATATTAAAAATTAATTTGATCTTATTGTAGACAAATAAAAAAAAGGTCAATATATTACATTGATTCAATAATTCTTCTGTTATCAATCAGAATTTGCAACAAAATTGTTACTCATTAAAATATAAGTTTTAAAAAATGAGAAAAAACACCATTTTTTCTAGCGAGCTATCCTTTAAATGTTTGCAGAGTCAGAATTACTTTTTAGATGATCCAATTTATATTTTTGTGATTGCCTCAGTCGTTCACTCATTCTAGCCGAAGTCATTATGGAACTTTTATTTCATCCTCGCATAGATGAAGTTTATCTATAATCGCTTTTACCTTTAAGAAAATCTGCGTAAAAAAATCGTCCTCATATGCGAGTGAGAACTCGAGAATAAAACCACGCCGCTGCTCCCTGAGCCGGGACACGTCGGACCCACGTATGACGGAAGCGCTCGTTACGACACACAGAGTTTTTTCTCGGTACGACAGCACGAATGAATTAGAGTGTACTCCATTTTTTGTTCATTCAATAAACTTTAAAATTATGAACTATTAGAAATACAGTAGTGCCCGTTGCATGTCATCATAGTTCATGTTATTCATTGCTCATGTTGACTAGGGTTTTCACTACCATTTTCCTCAAAAATACGATGAAACCTCCTGGAAAGACGACCACCGAGTAGGGATCTCTTCTATTCGCTACCACCCTTCGGGAGGTACGGAATTTTTTCCGTAGACTTTGTGTCGAAGAAAACCTTTAGGAGAGACCCTTCAATCATCTCCCAGTGACCGGGTAAACCTTCTCACTCAATGCAGAAAAGGTTAAATAAAGAGGCTATCAAAACAAAAAATGTGAACAAAACACAAAAATAGATATTTAAAATATTTGTGAATGTCTCTTAGAGAGCTCTTTTGTGAAGGCAGTCAGAGTACACTAAACACAATGGTTTATTTTTAGAATTAAAAGTTAAATTAGAAAAAAAAAAGTTTTTTTAGTAAAAAACTAAGCATCTCAAACAAACTTCTTCTCATCTTCAATAAAGCAAACTCATTTTTAGGATATAAAATGAAGTGTTAACGTAGACAAAAAACATAATTGTTTATTTATTTAAAATAGTTCTATGCATCATAAGGAATAAATTTGCTTTTACACACTCGTGGCAGTGGGGGTCGTTTAGATGGCGATGCGTGCAGCGTTTCAGCACTGAGAGAATGACGCTGCGTGAAATTAAAATGGCTGGCGAAAAATCCTGTACCTCCAACGACGTTTCGAAGTTGTAAAATGGATTGTGTGTTTTTGTTTGGACTTAGACATTAAAAACTATTTTTTGGTCACGTGTATAAGCGACCATCGAGAAGAACGGTATGCGATCCGCAGACGGACGTCGTTCGAGTGAACGAAAAAGCATGCATCCGTTTGTTGCCGAGCTCTGAAAAAAAATACTTAAGGTGTTGCTATCCATTGAAAAAAAAGCACTAAAAATTTATTAAAAACGGCAGGATACGATGTCCGTCGTGAGACACGAGAGTCGGAGTCTCCCGCGGCGGAAACGACGGGCGTCTCGACGTGTCGGCGTGTTCTGCCGAGAGTTTGGTATCTCTCGTGACGTCGGCCCGGAAAAGAGAGTGAAGATAAAAGATTCCAACGGGCGGGGCAAATAAGAGTGTGAAAGTGAGGGGCAATGCTGAAGAGTGGAATAAAAAAGCTGAGACGAGAGCTCGGCCACCCGGTAGTTCGACGAAGGGGGACGAAATGTTACACGAATGTAATTTGCGCAGAAAGAAAAACAAAATGTCTGCTTTTGTGGAAAAACCATGTAATTTAGAGTTTGCCTGTCAATTGGGGTAAATTTTGGATCTATTCTGAATGGTGGGAGAAGAACACAAAATTCGGGAGTCTCCCGGTAATTGTGGGAGAGATGACATGTCTGGAAATAACTAAGATGCTGTTTTTCATCCACATAGATTAACCCTAACAATAATAAATTGGACCTACTTATGAAACTACTTATATTGACTACTTATTATTGAATAATTATTATAATAAACCAACTAAAAATAAATTACACAACTATACAATATGCAGGGATGAGAGTAGTTGGAAAGTAAAAAAGAGAAAATTCAAGAATGAATATATATATACATATATATATATATATATACACACAAAAATTTGACAAAAAAGTGCAATTTTTAAACTTGTAAACCATGTGATTATAAATCCCGATGATTAATTTAAAAATTGCATGAATATATAAACATGAATCACATGCATGATTTTAAATTAAGAGAATATAAATCCCGAAATGAGGCTTTTAAATCACGTGAATATGAAACTCTATATCGAATTTAAAAAATGTGAAAATACAAATCATGATGCGTAGTTTTTAGACCACGTAAATACGAATCACGATGCTTAATTTTTAAATAGCGCAAATACGAATCCCATTGTCTAATTTTTAAAGCACGTATAAATAGGAAAATCGATGTTTGATATTACAACCGCAAAAATAAATCACGACATTGGATTTTAAACTCGCATGAAAACGAATTGCTACATAGGGTTTTAAAAGCTCGTAATTACAAATCGCGACATTGGATTTTTAAATCTCGTAAATAAGAATAGCAATGTACGACATTTAAATCGTCTGATTAAGAATTACAACGTTCAACTTTTAAATCAGGTAAATATGAAAATCAATGTTTGAGGGAAGAATGAGGACTTCAATACTTTCGCTTCGCGGAAAATTTAATTCCTCATAAAATATGTTAACTTGTGCAAAAAAAATTTCAGCGGAAATTAGCGGGAAAAATGGAAAAATCTGAAGAAAAGCGGAAATCCACGAATCCCTGGAAGAATCACATCCCTTAATATGATAACTTAAAACATAACTAGATTAGTCTCGAACTTGTATTTACAAGAAAATTAAAACTTAATTTCTTCGAGTTTTTTGCTCTTAACATTTACTTGGTTAATTTACAATCTACTAATTTAACCACTGCTTCAATAAAAAAAAATTCTACTTATAAAAATACATCATGAATAAAATTAAAAGAAAATTAAAGAAAAATAAATTTTAAGTTCAATTGTCCTGGAATAAGTAGGTTTCTTCCAAAAGAAATCGCAATCCTTATGAATCTTATTAGGAAGCATATTTATTGATTCCTGTCACTGCGTGAAAATGAATCGCGATTTTTGTTCAAAATCGGCAAAAAATACTAATTGCAACACTTGATTCTTAAAAATGTGAATATTGTGGATTGAGAACCAAACTAAGTCCATCAACATAAGCATTCAAAAATTAACTGATGGTAGTTATTTCTAACGAACAGAGAAGTGTTTGAAGAATGATAAAACATTAAATTGCAAATTACAAAATGAATACATTAAACTTAAACATTATGAAACCCTCAACAAGGTAAATTTGGAGCAGGCGCTATAGCCTCTAACTTCACCTGTGAGTTACAGGCAATTTTGGAGGCCCTTAATATGTATAAAGCCCTTCCCACCTCTGAGCAAGCAAAGGGCCTTGTTATCTTGTGCAACTCGAAGGCCGCCCTCCAAGCAATTTTTAAAAGGGGACTCTTCTATCACTCAAGAAATCATTTCAAAGCTTCATGATCTTCAGGACTTAGGCAGAACCTGTACTCTTCAGTGGATACCAGCACATGTTGACATTGCAGGCAATGAAAATGCAGATAAATTAGCCAAGGAAGCCAGAAATCTCAACATTAATGACTGTAACGTCTCCATCCAAGATGCAAATGCAATTGCTAAATTTAAACTAAGAGAAAAATCAATTCCAACGAAACACATGATTTGTAATATAAATGCAGATAGATCCACAACAAAAACTATAGCCAGGCTGAGAACCAATCACCACAGAGGCACAAAGATCGACAGAGAGGGCAGGAAAGTATATAGGAATTGTGAAAACTGCCCAGATACACAGCTGACACCATGCCACATCTTTGAGTGTCCAGCAATGAGTGCTAATCTGAGAGAAATAGGAGTCTTGCCGTCATTGATTGACCTTTGGCTATGTCATAGACACGGAAAAAAAATAATATGAACCAGATATTTACAGAATTGACAGAGAAAACTTCAACATAACATTAACCAAACAGTGGGAGCAGGTGTAGTAGAGACAAATTGTTTTATACAACATTCTTAGAAAACAAAAACAATGCACATGATGTCAGAATTAGATGAATGAAAAGTAGATACAGTTATGAGTTTAGTTGCATTATGCCTGCCCTCTCGTGGGAAGACACACATCATGGATTGATACACATGAGGTGACATCATTTTTCTATCATCATCAATAAAATATGGATATACAAATCTGAGAGCTTGGAATCCTGCTAAAATAGCTTAGAACCTGATCGTTTTCAAGAGTGAATATGCAATATTTTAAATCTAGTGAAAACGAATCGGAAAGCTTGCTTTGTAAATCACATGAAAACGAATTGAAATGTTTGATTCTTAATTCACATGAATACGAATGACCACGTGTGATGTTTAAATCCAGGGAATATGAATCATAAGATATTTTTGTTAATCGTATATAACATTTAGTCGATGTCAGGCTCGAGGAATGCGAAGACTAGATTTTACATCCAAAAGTATGTCGAAAGCTTCCCAAGATGTCAGAATCGTAATTCAAGGAAAATAAAAGTGAATCTAAAGTATTAAGTTTCTCTTATAAACTTACAAATTCATCATCTTTTCAATAAAATAATGTACATAACAAAGTTAACATGACAAGTTTAAAGATCGAAGAAACACTATAACTACATCATGCAAGAAGGAAACCTATGAACAAAACAACAATTATTTGCGCGAAACTCAGCCAACTATGAGATTTTTTGGCCATGGTTAACAGCATAACAAAAAAACTGTCAATTGTATTGCAGTAGCCCTAAAAGGAAAAATGAGCTTTATATTTTTGTTTGTACAACCTCAAACTTTAATTTTCTTTACTCACCCATTATTGCAGCTATAAGCATAAAAAATAATTTTTTTTTCTCGCAAATTAGGAAAAGCACCAAAAAACCTATAGCTGATTATATTATATAACACAATATATAAGGAAATAGTAAATTAAATCTTCAAAAAGTCACTCCTTTTTAAAAAATAGTTACTTTTGGAAATAATTTTGCTCAAAAAGTCACCAGTCAGTGGAAATGCTGTGTTATTAAAATCAATCGGTCTGGATTTTTCCCATTCATTCGAATGTTAAAATTATCACTTTCTTTGACAGGGTTCCCCAGTCAATTTGCGATAAAAAATTCCATGACTTTTATAGGTATACCAGGTAAATTTCAATGAAAATTGAGACCATATTTTCCTCAGAAAACTTTAATTCTTTTATTTGTTTTATGAAATATTTTAGATTTTGTGCGCAAAAAAAATTATTAAATGAGTATGAGAACATTTTAGTTTGACTAAAATGTAAAATTTTATAAAAAATAATTGTATTAGATGTAAGAATCATTTAACTCGAGTTTCAGTAACTGATTACTGCTACTGACAATTTTAAGACTGGTTATTTTCCAGGTATGATATAGGAATATTCCAGGTTTTTGTCAAAAAATTGCAACTTTCCCTGATTTTTGGAGTTAAAATAAAGTTCCCTGACAATTCCAGGTTTTCCCTGTTCTCCCTGACCCGTGGGAACCCTGTTTGATCATTACATCGTTTAATGTTAATAAGTGTTTTGATTTATTTTTTTCACAAACCATATTATCTGAAGAGTCAAATAAAAAATGCCTGAATGTTGAACCACCATCAACACATGATGAAATGAGGAATGCTGTAAGAAATATTGAAGCACAGATTACAATGCCTCTCTGATGACTTTAAAATACATAATTATGAACAATTTATAAATGAGCTTCAAAAAAATTGCAGACAATCAACAATTTATTTATTTTTAATTTATGTATAATTTTGATACTTTAAAAAAAAATGCAACGCATTAGTACATAATGCATAATATAGGATAAACACTGCATAGTACAGGTAAATTCATAGTATAGGGTGAGTTTTTTTGTTTTATTTTTTAAATCAGTATGTGTAGCTTAAACTGGTTGATTTATCTAATTTTATGATTTGTTTCTCGTTATGACTCGGTTAATGTTATCAAAACCATCACACCCCAAAGTAATGAGAATAAACTACCGTAATAATAATCATTTATGAGTTGGAAAACAAATAATACAAAGTGCACCATAATCATTTAAAATCATTAAAGATTTTTCAGTATGGAGTAATTATAATAAAATATGTTTCCTAATCATTCTTCCAGAGAGGAGATAGAAAAAGCAAATGAATTGAGGAACTCTGAAGAAAAAAAAAACTTTACTTAAAATATTGAAAAGTCATCAAAACTGTTTTATAAAACTATATGCAGAAGGGCGTGAAAAGTGAAAGGGCACTGAAGTAAAAAGTACACCGAAAGTATATGAAACAAATTTTGGAAAGCTAAATTATCACAGTAAGATAAATATATTTACATTTCTCATAAAAGATTATTTGAAAATAATTTGGCAAGCTGTACTATTTAAGTGCTCATCTCGGGTTCGGATTTAATGACCGGTCAGATTTAAGCAGCATTTTTCTGTATTTTGAGCTTGTTAAACACAAAGTATTTTTGAATTCTAACACAGTATTATAATATTAATTCTAATTAAAATTTAAGCATTCACATTGAATGATAATATTGACATTAAAAACCTCTAAAAAAATGTCAACTTACCTAATAATGTCTCCTTCGTCTTCTTTCGTATATGGCCTAAGTCCAAATATTACATGGCAAACCTATGAATAAAAATCAAAATATATAAAGAAAGAAAAGTTATTCATAACTGTCATTATGAGTAAGAGAATTTATAGGTTAATACCTGAAAGAGAATATTTAAGAATTCTAAAGACAAATTATTGCCCACAGTCCAACATAAATATTCATCTAAAGTTAGAGCACCAGCCTGCAAGAAAATCAAATATATGATTTATAATGCTTACAAATGAAATACCTTTTTAAATATTATTTTTTAATATAATATTAGTAATAAATATTATTTACATCATATTTTCATGGGCACATATGTCTAAAAGTAAAAGTTTTGTATTTCAATAACTTCACTATATGAAGTATTTATCTATTAACCCATTATCTATTAACCCATTTATCTATTAACCCATTCTATTAACCCATATAAGTTATGATAACTTTTTCTCTTCCTATAGTTTGTTTGAAATTTTGAAAGAAAAGGGTTTCTTTGCATCCGGCGTAACTCGAGAAAATCTCATAGGTGGTTGTATATTGGATGACTACACAAATATGAAAGAAAAAAAAATCATGGTTCCTACGATATTGCATTCAGCAAGGATACAGAAACAAGTGCAATAAAATGGAGCGACAATGCTGTGGTAACAATTGCTCCTAATAACGATACCATTTTGCCTCTTGTAAATGCCAAACGATACAGTCTCAAAGAAAGTAAAGAAGTTTTTTTTAATTTTTCTTCATATATATATATATATATATATACATATATAACCGCTGTTGAACAGCAGACCCAATTTTAGGGTCTACGACTTCTAATGTTCAACTCCGCAGCCTTGTAATTTTGAACCCAACCCAGGAGACAAGGGAATTCCTGGATCAAGCACTGGGAGAAATTTGCCTTCGTGGAGGACATTTTGATGGAACTAACCCGCATTTGCATTACAAGGTGAGGAAAACCACAACCTCCCACGGTTAGTCTGACTGCAAAAGGACTCTAACCCATGATCCATCTACCACTGAGGATATTTCGTCAGCACTGTGGTCAATGCCAGCGGGATGAGGATTTGTATCAACCAGCCATCACAGGGATTCGAGCCAGGTTTGCCTCATTAGAAGGCTAATGCTCTATACCTTGAGCCATTGCGGATCAAGAAAAGAAGTTGTGATTTCACAACTCAACGTTATTTCGGATTATAATAAGCATATGGGAGGTGTAGACCGACATGAGAATACCATAACTAAATACAGCATCAAGATTCAAGGTAAGAAATGGTGGTGGCCTTTATTTACAAACATCATTGATAGCATTATAGTAAATTTCTGGAAGCTACATAGAATTTTAACTAGCTCAAAAATATCACTTATAGTCTACAAATCTCATATAGCTATTGCCCAGTTAAAATTTGAATCCAGGAACAATCTATCTGGTGAAAGTTCATTACAAGTTACCCATTAAAACAAAGGTTGCCCATTATCCGCAGCTCTGCTAATAGAAGTACGGGCTGAAAGAATCGGACATACAATAAATGGGCATGGGAAAAAAAGCCAACAGATGATGTAAAGTGTGTAAAAACCTCACGATTACTTTAGGCATCAAATGCTAAGTCCATTTGCATTCAAAATGCTTCGAATGCTTCCATTAAAAATATAAGCATTGATCTAAACAAATTGTTCGCTGATCTGGCCAATGGTGCGTATACACACCATTTTATTTCTTAAATAAAATATTATTTTTCATGCACGAAACTTATTTTTTGTCTTAATGAATGTAATTTAAACCAGGGTTGGGGTTTTGGACGTCCTAAACTGGTTTTGGACAGGACACGTGGGTTTTACTGTCTTAAACTGGGTAAAACTGTCCTAAACTGGGTAAAACTGTCCTAAACTGGATAAAACTGTACTAAACTGTCTTAAAGTGTCCAAAACCTTGAACTTTGGTAAAAGGTAAAAATTCTATAGGTGTAACCATTGTACACATAATAATTACATGTATCAATAAATATTTGATATTTCTTATACAATCTACTATAACTTATTAAAAGAAAATAATATAATATAATAGGAAAAGGTTTATAATTTTTGAAGCTCCACAATTCATTGNGGTGCGTATACACACCATTTTATTTCTTAAATAAAATATTTTTTTTCATGCACGAAACTTATTTTTTGTCTTAATGAATGTAATTTAAACATATTTCAATGAAAATATTACATTTTATAAAATTTCTATCCTTGGACTAAAATGGGCTAAATATTCTAAATTGCAATTTTTTTTTTTTTTTTTTTAATTACTCACTAGATTAGGGTCATGGTTGGCTATAATTTCTTTCACAACATCATTTAAATCATGATTCTCGGATGCCGAAAAAGACATCTGCAAAAAAACAATCACATTAAATTGCAACAAATATCAAACAATCTAAATGGTTTTGAGTAAAGACACAGAAACCCCCACAAAATAAAGGAATTTAAAGCAAAAAAACTATAATTTTATATATAAATATTATGACTCTTAGAGGCAGAAAGGACATCTAGAAAAAAATAATTTTAATTTCAGCAGACAGAAAAATGTCAAACAACAATCCCTGGTTCATATAATTTAACAAAACAAAATTTCTTTCATTATATACATTAAATAGCATATCAAAATAATTCAAAACATCTCAAACTTGAAAAATCAGTTTTATTTGTTTAAACTACACCAAACCTCTCTAAAAAACTACCCTTACAATAAGATTTCAATTTTCTGAACTTAACCATTGTTATAAAGTCAGGGGTGATAGTGATACAAAATGAAAAACCCTGAAACTTTTATGTGCAAATATCAAGATATTAATTTATATACTACATACATTTCACATTTAACATAATTTTCTGAGCTAAGATTTATAATTAAATTAACTATTAATGAAGAATATCAGACCTAAATAATAACTCATATAAAAATTAAAAATAACATAATTCTGATAAAAATTGTGATATTGCATGATTACAAATTCCGATGCATGATTTTTAGATCATGCATTACATAGATTTTAAATCACGTATCAATACGAAAATGCTTGATATTACTAACGCATAAATACGAAATGCAATATTGGACATCAAAAAGATGGGAATGTGAATCACAATATTGAATTTTAAAAAACGCATGAATATGAAGCATAATATTGGATTTTAAAAAATGCATGAATACGATACTCAATGTTGGTTTTAAAATTGTGTGTCAACACATATCGCGATGCATGACTTTTAAATTACGTGAATACGAGTCAGGATGTATGATTTTTAAATCGCATGAATATGAATCTCAACAAGTAACTTTGAAAAATGAAAATTGATGTTTGCTATTAAAATCACACGAAGAATTGCAATATTAGCTTATTCCGGTGCAATTCCAAACATTCAAAATGGCAATAATTCGCCAAAAGCAAAAATTTTAAAATTTAAATTTTAGATTGCGAAACTCCGTGAAAATTTAATTGGATTACAAGTATTCGATTCTCAGAAGTTCACGAACAAATGGTCTTCATATATACGAAATACCGTAATATCAGCACAAAAAATTACATGCCCTACTCCTAGTTTCTAGACCTGGACAGGTAAGAAGAACGGATGATTCCAGGGTACACTCAGCACACAATAACCCTGGTTAAATACTAAAGCATATAATGCTAATCATGCTCACTTTTACAGCATCAAGATATTTCAAAAAGCAATAATGCACACTTTTTTTTGTCCCATCCAATGTTATATATGTCAAATGTTGATGTAATATATCCAATATTAAATATGTCAAAAATAATATAATGTTAAGCACAAAAATTTTGTTTTCAATACTAAATCTCTTAAGTCTTTTCTCTTAATGAGCACTTAAATTTTTTAGTGAATGTATTTTGCACACTAAGCTTTTTATAAATTAAATAGAATTAATGAAATTTAAATATTATAATTTTATATACTTCTTATCTAAAAATATATGCAAGTTTAAAGTCAATTTAATTTGTAAACATAAGATATTAATCTGATATAGTGCTAAGCTAAACTTTATCTAAACGAGTCATTAAACTATGGTTTTACACTACCATTACTACATTAATTTATCACAATAATTTGTTGAACATATATGACTAATGAATCATTAGCTATTCCATACCCCCTTTATGCATGTAATAGAAAATTATTTAATTATAACTGCAACACCTAAAAGTACAAAATTCTTTTAAAAAAATAAAAATAAATAAAAAAAAGAAGAAAACATTATTTTTATTACAGGGATCAAAAATTAAGCACTTTTTTGAAAAATTAAGGACTTTAAATAAAAAAAATTAATAATAAACAATATTATTATAATGTAAGCACTGATATAATTGTATTAATTAACAGGGCTCGCCAACAAAGTACCAAGTAATTTTTGCAAATTCGGGTCAGATTTTTTAAAAACATTAAATTTTCAGATTATTAAAAGTTAACACCATTCAGATTGTAAAAGTTAACGTATGAAACTAATCTGTATTCCATTTTCAATGATTTCATTGAAATTTAATTGTAAAATTAAGTGCAGAAATTAAGATTTGCTATTTTTTTCATGTATATTAAAATTTAAAAAAATTAAAAACAGTATATTAAGTTGCAATGTTAACTGCATAAAATGATTATTAAAATCTTAGGATCTTTTAGTTGAGTAGATTTAAATTTTTATGTGACACTCTGCTTATCCTTAGGAAATAAAAATAATAGAGTAACAATCTTTAACTTTTTAAAAAAAATTTACATTGCAATAAAACAAATTATAAACAGATACCAAATATTTAACTTTCTTGTTAGAAGCAAATCATGCTTTCTTATATTAGTATTTTTGAAGAAAAAACTGCCCCCCTCCCTAAAAAAAACACAATCTCTTCCATGTGCCGTATCCCCCTTGTTCACAGTATTCATTTCTTTTGCAATGCTTCACTCTCCTCATAGAGCATCATTCTAGGCGAAAGGCAGAATATATTGATGAAAGAACATGCTTTCTTCCTCTTGCCAGTAAAGTGCCCCCCCACACACACACATTAATTGTTGTCTCTCTAAAATACCTTACCTTCAATGCATGGTCTAATTCTGAGTGATAAAAGAGCAACATTTTGTTATAAAAAATTGAGCTGAAAAATTGCTCCTATCAACTATAGTGATTCTAAAAAATTAAGGACTTTTTAAAAACCTTGTACCAAAATTGAGGTTTTAAAATTGAGGAAAATTAAGTACTTTTAAGGGCCCTTTTTTTCCAAAATAAAAATTAGGCAGTTTTTAAGGACTTTTAAGGACCGTGGAGGCCCTTACTTATGTTCATTTATTCTATTTTAAAAAAAATTTTAAATAATATTTGAGCTCACAATTGCTTCATTTCGACACAAAATTCTATTTTCATTCTTGACAAACAGGAGAACTTGCACCATGTTTTTAACTTCCTCTTCTGATAAAATTCCATCACGATCTTGATCAAAAATTTTGAAACAAACTGAAAAAGGAAAAAATTACAGTTAAGAAAGCATTATAAATAATGATTTTTTTTCCACAGAAAACATTTAGATTTATAACTTTTTATTTCATTTTTGTTTCTAAAACAGATTAAAATTTTAGAAAAGTATAAAATAAAAACTTACAATGACTAACTCATAAAATCAAGCTTTAAAAATGGAAAACAAAAATGGAAAAGTAATGGACTTTAAAATGGAAAACCTTTGAATTATTTTAAATTCAATTTTTGCAAAAGAAAATTTACTTAAATAATTTTTTTAATTGACAAACACATTTTTGAATCAGATTTGTTTCACAAAATTGCTCCATAACAAGTAATATAATTAAAAATAATAATACTATTGAAAGTCACAGAAGCCAGTTAATACCATAAAGGATATTAATTTCGGTGCTGTACATTTCACATTATATTCAAATCATATCCCCATTAAATTCAAATGACCTTACATTTTTTTTTGGTTCCACTTCTACAAAAATATGAGTACAAACAATTAGTCTTCTATGGAACTATACATTAAGAAGGAAACTGCTTATTACACACTGTAATCATTACAACCATTGCTAACTATAAACATAAATTTATAACCAGTTTTTTTTATTTATTATTATTAAATTAGTCAACAAAAAAAATTTCTAATTGTAGTTTCTTATGTTATTGCCCACTTCTAAAACTGTTAACAATTTTCTGATGCATCTTAATTTAACACAAAATAAAATTTTAGTTATCACAGTAAAAACTGTGGTCTTTATTTATTTGTGGAGTTTAATCAATTTCTTTAATACCTTTCCTACCCTTAATATAAATAGAAAATATGTAGAGATTCACATACTAACAAAAAACTGAAATACATAAAACCCTTTGTGATTGTATTAATTTCAAACTAAAGAGTTGTGCCACCAAAACTCAAAAATCATCAAAAGTTAAAGAAGTAAAAAAAAGGGTATTTTTCTTATTTTTAAATATTTTTTACATAACATAAAACACCTGACCTCAGGATGCTCAGGTTTATACAAAAAAACTGTTCTTACATGCACCTCAAAAATTATGAACTTTAAATAAAATAGAGCAGCTTACACTTTTGTCTTTCTGTCAGTGGACCTCGACAACAAGCTGAGATTCCACAAGCCATCTCTTTAAAATCAATATGTCCATCTTGATTTTCATCAAAAGCATTAAAAATGCCTAAAACAAATACCAGGCATGTAATAATAAAAACTGGAAAACTGGAAAAGTTGAACATTAAAATAAATTCAACTGTTTCAAATGAAAATAAAAATTACCTTCACATAAAACGAGTGGAACAGGAGGACAGATCAGAGGTCTTAAAGTTTCTAAATCTAGACGTCCACTTCTTGATTGTGTTTTTAGAAGCCAGTATCTTTTTTCCAAGTCAATTATGTCTGATTCTTGCACTAAATAAAATAATAATGAATTATTATTGCTAAAAATTCTTGCAACTGTTTTGCATAAGTTATTAGAACACAATGTTAAATTTATTACTCGTTTGAGTAAAAGCTACATTGTATTTTATTTAAATTTTCACTCATAATTGCCTATTCTGCCTGTTATTACTGTTGGTATTCATTACCTTAAATACCTTTTGTTGGAACTCAAGTTCATTACTTTGCATAGCAAAGTTGAACTTATTGAACATTTTCTATTCTAAATGAAAAATTAATTATTATAATATAAATTTTACATATCAAAGCAATAAGTTCTTGAAATTTAGAGTGCTAAATTTCAATAAAATATCGTATAAAAGTCTAAATTTAGCTTTTAAAACCGGCTAAATTTTAATATATATTGGAGTATGTTCATTTATGTCGAATTTATAAGTTTAGTTTAAATGTTAAAACTTAGTTTTAAAGTTAAAATGCATAACCTATTTAGATAAAATATCTCATTTGAAAATTCTAATATCAGTTTCATATTCTCTAAAACTTTTTAATTCACATAATTATCAACTAGAAGTTATTTGTTAGTTTGATATTTTAATATTTTTATTTTAAATGAAATTATGATTATTCTAATAAAATATGTTTATCTTATTGTTTTAAGTGAATTCCAAACATTAAATTCTTCTAAAATATTTATTTATCTATAGGACAGTTTTCTTGAATTTCAAATAAAAAAAAGATCTGAAAATCCTTACAATGAGTGACTCCAGCAAGTGTCTGATAAAAAGTGGGTGTCTCCAACTCATTAGAGAGAGTAACAGTGTCCTTCTCCACCAATAGCCAGTTCGTAAGTGAAGTTGCATCTCGTCGATGCAAAAGCCAATCTTTGAATTCTTCAAATGTGACACGCTCACTCTAAACAACAAAAAGAAAACGTTTAAACCAATGTACAAAAAATGACAGATATTAAATTTTTTAAAAAAAACTGATTTAAATCTTACATCTGAGAAACAATCGGCTATCGCTTCAGGAACATATCCATTATCACAAGCTTGTACCAATCGGACAAGGTTATCTTTGTAAACATGAGTACCAGCTTCATTACAACACAAACAAAAGATAACTGCAAAATTTTAAAGCATTTCATTCAATAACCAATTCACAATTTCCTTTAGTTACATTTTCAGTTTTTTTTAAACCTCAAATTTCATAAAACAAAAATATATATCTCATTAAAAGCAGAAGTGTATTGACTACTTTCTATTTCATTTTAAAATTACTGAATTCCATACAAAGCAAAGGTAAATACTGATTTATAAATTTCCTCTTCTTATATGAGAGACATTTAGAACAGCTAACATTATTGGAACTCCACAGCACTTATTAATCACAGAACTGCTAAAGGGGCAAAAAATAAGGTTACGTTGAACGTATGACAAACGTAAGGCAAAATCTTTCAATAAATTCTAAATAAATTATAGAGATAGATTTGATAGTCTGTAATACACCCAATCAAATTCTTAGTTTCTCCTTTTATACTGATAATAACAATAGAAAATTTTTTCAGAATTATTTCAAACTGAACATATTTTTTATCTAATGAAAGCATTTAATCATTGGAAATTTAACTTACATTTTATTTTTTCGGGTTCTTCTCCTCTTGTTAAAAGAACTAATCCACATAAAAGGTCTTTGAAACTTATGCCTTTACTAGTACCACCACAAGCTTGAAAAATATACTAAAAGAAAGAAAAAATTAAATAAAAGATATTGAATGACTGAGTTTAGTAGTTAGCTAAACCTTAAATCATAACTTATATTAGCATTATTTAATGAGCTATAAAAATTAATTAATATTAATATTTTAAAGGCAAAATATAAACTTTCTAAGTATTTCTAAAATTTTATAATCACAGTTCGTAGAACTTTAAGAATCCTCCTATTATAGTAACAATTTTAACTACCACAGATAGAATACTATTTTAACATCTATTACTCTACAAAAGGATTCTCCAACTGCTCATTAAAACATTTTTATGTTGAACACAAACCAGAGTTCTTAACAGTTTGAACCATGAAATGCCAAAAAACCTATACAATGATTGCATTTGTGTATTGGTATAAATATTATTATTTAAATTTATAATATTACATTGCATGTTGCATTTAAGATAAAATATTAAAAACAAATTTTCTTAAACAATTTAACGTACATTGAAGTAAATATATTGAAAAAATAAATGTAATTTTCAGACTTTTTAGAATATTTATTATAATAAAATGTAAGTTTTTTTCTTTTTAGAATTTTTTGTCAATTAAGTTTTTTAAAAAAAACTTTATGTTTTGAGTTAAATTGTATGCAGCCGAAGGCTTTAAAATTTACAAATTTTTTTTTTTTTAACCATAATGACGAAAAAAAATATTTCAATAGAATGAAAACTAAAATAAGAATTGCGCTACATTTTTTATTTCATTACATCTAATTAAAAATATCTTGAGAAGATGAGGGATCTAAAAAAACTGACAATAAAAGAAAAAAGGAATTTTTATTAAGTGAAACATATTTTATTTTATATTTGCACAATAGTATTCACATATCAGTTTATATCTATACATAAATTTAATTTTTTAAATCAAAACTTCCCATGCATTATGAATGCTTAACTACTATGTTAGTTTTTTGATGGCTTTAACTAGTTTTTGATGTCAGACTCTAAAAAACCCCTTCTGATATTTGGACATTCATCAAAACAAAGTTAAGTAAAATTGGTTATTTTAGAAAGAAAAAAAAAAACTATTTTTACTCAACTTCGAAACTACACCAAATAGGAAACTTGATTTTGTTCTGAAATTAAATTGAAAGGGCAAATAATGTGCCTTTTGACAATTGGGAAAGTAAAGTGAAAGTAGAAAAAAAAAAATTTATTTTCAATTTTCCCTCTATTTTCCAGGTAGAAAACTTTATCTTCTTCCAAAATTGTAATGAAAGAGCAAACAAAGTGATTTGCCCCTTCTAAAATTCCATTTCAATGTGCAAGTAAAGAAAGTCAAGAAATATTTCATCTTTGAAGCTATTTTCCAAGTAGAAAACATATTTTTTTCTGAAATTAAAGTTAGGGGGCAAAAAATGTGCTTCGTCTTTCAGAAATTTAAGACACTTGCAAAAATAAAGTCAAGTAAAATTAATAATTTTAGGAAAAAGAACTTTTTTTTTCAACTTTAAAGCTATTTTCCAAATAAATTTTTTATTTTCCTCTCAAATTAAGATGAAGGGGTAAAAAATGTAATTAGCCCTTTCTGAAATTTAGACATTCAGGAAAATAAAGTCAAGAAAAATTGATAATTTCCGAATAACAAAATGTTTTTTTTCAACTTTGGAGCTATTTTCCAAATAGAAAACTCATTTTTCACTTAAATTTAAGTGTGGGTGGGTGAAAAATGTGTTTTGTTTCTTCTGAAATTTACGCATTCGCGAAAATAAAATCAAGTAAAAATTGGTAATTTTAGACAATTTTTTAGAAAAGTTATTTTTCAAACAGAAAACTTTATTTGCCTCTAAAATAAAAGCTAACCCCTTCCTTCTCTCTCCCGTGAAAATGACGGGGTGAGGTTTCGCCCTCTATTTCTCGCCTCCATGATATTGAGGGCTGGAGTGTTCAGTAGTAACGTGCCAATAAGAATAAAACTAATTCATTTCTTATTTTATTTCTCATTTTACACACCAGATGGAAGTACCAGGATATTTTTAAGGTAATTGTAGATAGTTAGTTTACCTTAAACTAGATGACAGCACTAATCAAATACGTAATACAATTACAAAAGTAAAAAAAAATAGGCACTTTTATGACCGTTTTCTTGAAAATTAACTGATCGGTAAGGGGTAAAGTGGGGGGAAATCTGTTTCGCATCTTATGAAATTTAGACATTCACAGAATTATAATTTTCTGAAAAAGTTTTTTTTTTCTTCTTTTTTTTTCAACTTCGAAGCTATTTTCCAAATAGAAAACTTTATTTTCCTCTTAAAATAAGAGGGGACAAAAGAACGTGCTTTGCATCTTCTGAAATTCAGGCATTCACAATAATAAAATAATAAAAGCAAATAAAATTGATTATTTAAAAAAAAAATTTCAGTTATGAAGTTATTTCTCTCTATAATTAAAGTGAGTGGCAAAAAATTTGCTTCACATCTTCTGAAATTTAAGCAATCATGATATAAAATCAAGTAAAATTGGTAATTTCAGGGAGAAAAAAATATTTTTTTCCTACTTCAATGCTATTTTTTCCAAATAGTAAACTTTATTTTTCTCATCAATAAAAGTGAAGGGTGAAAAATTCTGCTTCAAAATTTCTGAAATTTACACATTCACGAAAGCAAAGTCAAGTAAAATTGGCAATTTTTTGGGGGAAAAAAAACTTTTTCTCAACTTTAAACCTATTCTGCAAACAGAAATTTTTTATTTTCTTCTTAAATTAAAGTGAAGGGACAAAGAATGTACTTAACCCCTTCTGATATTCAGACATTCGTGAAAATAAAGTCAAGTAAAATTAGTATTCAACTCTTTTTTCCAAATAGAAAACTTTATTTTCCTCTAAAATTTAATTGATGAGGAAGATATTGTGCATCACCCCTTCTAAAACTTTGGCGTTCTTTACAAGAAAGTAAAATAAAATTGGTAATTTCAAAAAAAGAAATTACTTTTTTTTCAACTTTGTAGCTATAAATTTCCACCCTCCATCAAATAATATATGAATTTTTTGCAACTAAACTCTTTAAATATAAACTTAAGATACTAAAGAGTACATTTCTTTTCCTTTTGCACCTCAGCTCTAAAGACTTATTTAATTAATGAACTGAAAAGACCACCTAGTAATGACAGATTTGACACTTTCAACTGTATGTTTGAGTAACAACTTTCTCTTAAAAATTTAATTCACAGTGAAATTGTATAAGAAACTAAAACAAAATTTTAGGTTTACCAATTATAACAATAATGAAAAAAAAAACACACTTACTTCAGCAAGTTTTAAAGGTACAAACTCTCCTAGCACATCTTTAATGAAGCCAGGTTTTGTTATAACACAATTTAAATTAGCTGATCGCTTGAAAGCATCTTTCAATCTACGTAATTCAGCATCAGTTACTGAAATGAAAAATAATTTATTTAATTACAAACTAAAAGAAATAAAATGTCATTCAATAAAATATAAATAAGTGTCAAATAAAGAGCTAAAAATGAACTAAACAAGAAGAAAAAAAAAATTTCTCTATAATATGTTTTAATTTGTTTTAATTTTGAAAATTTATTTTAAAGATCTTTGCAAAACAAACATTTTTTTAAAAATTTTCAAATTTTTTTTCCATACCCTTAATATGGATAATAAAGGTGGAAAAAATTTTACTGATTTTACACTGTGTCATATTTATAAAATAATAAAGAAAAATCATACATTCATTCCTTTATACTTCATGTATTAAAAAAAGTAAAAATTATTCGATTATTTATTAAATTTAAAAATTTATTAATCTTTAAGCAATGCTTTTGAGCAATTTCAAAACTTTTTAGAAATAAAACACAAAATATTTAATATTAGACATTAGAAGTTAAATAGTCGTAAAAAAATTAAACTATAATGTGCTTTGACGAGATTTATGATAATTTTGTATTTTTGACTTATTTCGATGAAACATAATCATAATTGAATAAGTAATTAAAGCAAATTAAACTATGGTAAACAAAAGA
Source organism: Parasteatoda tepidariorum (assembly GCF_043381705.1). Lineage (NCBI taxonomy): Eukaryota > Metazoa > Arthropoda > Arachnida > Araneae > Theridiidae > Parasteatoda > Parasteatoda tepidariorum. The sequence continues at coordinate 1,621,925 of NC_092205.1, forward strand.
CTTTTGAATGAATTGAATGTGCATTTCCTACCATGTTATTTCTTTCAGGGCTCGAAAAACCGCCCGTCCTTGGTGGTCAAAAGTTCCCCGTGGGACGAATTTTTTGAATCCGACGCCCGCGCGGACGGGCATTTTCCCGTTAATGTTAGTGATACATTTTCTATATGATGATACATTTTCAGTATTTGCATTACTGTATAATGTAATCCTAGTAACTACTAATTCATTGTGCAATTTATATAAATGTTTGTAATAAATAAGAGAAAATTATATTTTTATTTATTTAGAAGCTATGGGTTAGTTTCAAAGGAGGACGGGTATATTGTTGGACAAGCCGTCCTCAGGGAAGGGTAAAATTTCTGAGTTTTTTTTAGCCCTGATTTCTTTATTCATATATTTCCCATTTTCCTGAATTTGGCTATGCAGGTTATGGAAAGTTCTAGTTTGTGTGCTTTTAAGAGGATGCATTCATAATTTCTAAGTATAGTAACAACTTAGAGTAGAAACTATAAAATATTTTAACATTAATAAATTTCATAAATTTTCAGCCAGAATTATTAATCCTATTAACTTTTCATTATAAATTGTTAACGCTGTATTATAAAGCATGTTATTAAATAAATAAATAAAAAAAAGCAATACGAGTGACAGATTATCAAATAAAATTTATAGTGAAAAATAATTCACTTAGCAGCTGTTTCATATATAAGTACGTTAACACACTAAATATGTTTCCTTTAATGATTTCAAAATGTGTTGAACTCATTACTAAAGTCAAGGTTGAAATTCGATAAAAATTTTATTTTAACATCTCTCATAAAGATGTATGATTTTTGAAATTTTATCATGGATGATAACATGGTTTTTAAATCTCCATTTATGAAAAGAAATACAAATAATTTCAGATATCAAAAATAATAATGCTTACTATTTTAATATTTTGGTAGAGGTATATAGATGTAAGTCGGGTAAACATCCAGTGAGTAGGGTATTTATAAATAGGTATTTACCCCAGTCTTTGGTAAATACCCAAAATCAGGGTTTTTATAATTTGTCCTATTTAAAACATGTAACCATCATTTGTCTTGCTTATAGTTTTGAACACAATATAACATCTTTACTTTTTAAAAATGAAGATTAAAACTCTATATCAATTCCAGAAAAAATATTTCAAACTATGAATACCCAGTAGAGGAACTACATCATTACATTAAAAAATAATGTGAAAAGATTTGCATTGTGCAATATCACAATGTAGACTTAATGTTAGGTAAGTGAAAATTTAGATTTAAAAAAAAAAAAATTTCTGAGACAATAGTATAAACTGGATGAAATAGAATAAGCATAGGTAATGAGCTAAAAATTTCGTAAGTTTGTTCCTTTCTATCAATTTTATAAATTTAAATAATATAACTAAAACTAGAAATTTCATAAATTTTTAAAAAAATAATAATAAATATACAACTATTTTATTTAAAATTAATAAGTTTCTTTTTTAATGTTTAAAATCATTTGGTATTTTGTTTAAATAGTTTTTCCTGCATCGTATTAGAAACAATAAAAATGATTTTTTTTTAAAAAAAATCTTTCATATTTTAGTAAAATTTTTAAAATTTCAGTTTCAACAATAAAAAAAATAACAAATAAATAAATAAATAAAAAAAAAATACTGAACTATGCAATTTAACTTTCATATCAATGAACTATTTTGCAAACTATGAGCAAAATAATTTTTAACCTTTAGAATGCAAAACAATTGAACATGAGGTAATATAGTATTATTTGTTAGCTATAATAATAGTTGTAAGACTAATTAAAAACAAAGTATGATAAAAGACAAACATCTTTATTGAGGGCGAACTGAACTTCGACTCACAAACTGGGATCTCAATCTATAAGATGGTAAGAGAGTCAAAAGTTCAGTCTATCAGGTGGACAAACAATTTGGCTGGAACGGGTATTCACGAGATAAAAATGAGAAGCAGGCAAATATGGATATTCATTTCGAAGGCTGTCATTTGTGAGCTGGCTGTCTCACAGAAAGGGATGGCAAAGTGGTTGGATTTAACACCACTTCACAATCCACAAGAATATTAGCTTCGGTGGTAAGTAACACTTCAATCTTATAGTGGTATATCCCTCCTTCAAGAGTGGATATAATACTGGATGCTTCTGTAGTTGAAACAACTGTAGCAGGAACCCACTTTCAATTATCTATTTTGAACTTTACCACACCACCCTCCACAAAACAAGGTGAACAGTTTTTTAATGAAGTTGTAAAATTTTGTCACTGTTTCTCCTTAGCCTGCTGAAAGGAAACTGTTGTAGTCAATCGTTGTAAACGTTTAGCTGGATGTAATAGAACAAGTGTACGAGAAGGTTGACCAAAAAGTCGTTCACCAGGAGAAGGCAAACCTTGTCTTGGGAGTATTTCTAGTAAGTTCAGAAGTGCTAATCTATAGTCACTTCTTTCTATCTTGCATCTTTTTAAAATTATTGCAGTTTGGACGTTATCTTTCTGCTAGCCTGTTAGATTTCAGATATCTAGGGCTTGAAGTTAGTAACTTAATTCTCCATTCACGTGCAAATTTTCGAAAAAGGTGGGATCTATACTGTGATCCATTATCAGTGTCCAAAACATTGGGGATTCCATTAGTAGTGAATGAAGTCTTTAAATAATTAATGACATTTTCAGAATTCGAATGATTTAACTACTTAAAATCGAACAAACCAGAATAACTGTCAATTATTAGGCAGAATGTTATGCCCTCAATTTCAAATAAATCTGTGGCTACTCTTTGCCAAGGAGATTGAGGAACTGGTTTTCTCAGCAACAGTTCTGTTTTGGGAGCAGATGATGTTTGTTGGCAAACAGCACACTGCAGTACACATTCTTCAATGTCTTTGGACATTTCATGCCAAAAAATGATTTCACGTGCACAATGTAAAAAAAGGTTGATTCCAAAATATCCCAGAAAAATATACTTCAAATACTTACTGTGTAAAGTCTCAGGTATGATAAGACGTTCAGCTTTAAAAAGTAGATTTTCATATGAAGACAATTCTTCTCAATAATTCAAATATTTACTATATAATCACGGGAACTTCAATAACTGTTTCAGGTCAGCCATTCATAATTGCAGATTTTAATTGTTGCAATTCATTATCTTTATGAACAACACTCACTAGGTCGGTTGAAGTCGGGGACAGCGGTAAGCATAGGACGACTACAAAGGTCTCAACATCTTCATATTCAGATGATTCTAAGACATGAATTACACAGTTACGACTAAGAGCATCAGGCATTGGTATCCGTGAGCCATGTTTATAAATTATTTGTGGAGAATACCCGAGCACATCAAATAATATACGCTGTAAATGAGCTGGAGCCAAATGTAATGGGTTGTTAGCGATTGCTTTGAATGGTCGTCTAATGAGTCGTTTAAATGATTCGTCTCAATAATTACTGGTTTAATGTAAATATAGTCATGAAATTCCTTACATCTGTGTAACATAGCATGTGTCAGAAGTTCTTTCAGTTACACAGAGCTGCCAAAACACTCTCTTCACTCTGAGCACTGTGAAAAATCTGGCATTTCCTGCATGTGCAGCAATGTCTTCTACTGTTTTAAGTGGAAAGAGACGACTCTTAATTACTTTGTTTAAATCAGATGGATCCACACGAATACGCACTTTGTCATCCTTTTTTTACTATCACTAATGGACTATTAATTTGTGTAGGATGCGTAACTGGTCTTAAATACTAAATTTAACCATAGAATCTATTTCCCTTTTTACTATGTCTCATAATTATGGTATTTTATGGGGTGAGTGTTTTAGTAAAGTTTGCATCTTCCCGAAACTCAATTGTCACATTAGAATTTTTTTATGCAGTTAATACCGTCGAATATTTTGTTTGGACATTTTATTTTACATTAATTCTTCTAATTCAATATTTCTTTTAATTAAACCAAGTTCTTCATGCCAGTATACAACAAAATCACCATGAACCACAATTAATTTAAGGTTTGCATATTGTTTATTTACTGTGTACAAATTACTTGTACTTCTCCCAATATTAGTAAATAGCTACCACTAAATTAATTATATTTTCTAACACTTGATCTTTTAAGTGGAAGACCTGGTTTATTTACTACGGACTTCGTACACAAACCAGTAATTCTATTGTTATCATTATCAACATTATTCAATAATTCATCTATATATAATGTATCACAAGCTAAATCCTCAACACTATCAATATCTTAAATATTATCTTCTTTCAATAATTTGCGAACTTTTCTTTTATGCGCATGAGTATATCATACTTGAAATTTACACTGTTGTGCATAATGTCCTTTCTTAGCATACGCCAGATAGGTAATATTAAATGCTGGACAATATCCAAACTCATTCGTCAAATTACAACATCAACATAAGTTCCTTAATTCTTCCTACTCATGGTTTAGTACTATCAAATTTTATGACCTGTTTCAATTTTGAGCATTTACTTCTTTTCTAAACTAATGCATACCTTTCAAGTGATTAGTAGCTTGTTCACTAGCCATACAAACTTCAATAGCTTTATTTAATGTTAGTTCACTCTCGATAAACAATATTTCCCTAATCTTATCTGAAAAAATTCCTCTTACAACTTGCAAAGTTCCAAAATTAAAAGTTCCGTGTTTACCTTATAGACATAAATATCGCTACATGAATTTCTGGCTCTTTGCCAGACAACCTAATGGCCGTAGCATAAAACTCAAAACGCTGTTTCCACACCTTCCACTTGACTGAGATTCTATCTTTGGTAATATCTAGTTCCTGTAGCAAATGTGCAAAACTTGAAGCACGAAACTTGAAGTTGCCCGGCATGGTTCCATCAAAACTTCTGACACCATGTAGTTTTATTTGTTAGCTATAATAATACTTGTAAGATTAATTAAAAATAAAGTTTGCTAAAAAACAAACATCTTTATTGACGGAGCTAGGCGATATGAGCTACTAGGTGTTGCCAAAACACAATAAGGAATAATGATGTTCCGGATGTCACATGATAGGCAGTTATTATTTAAAAATTATCAAATATGACCGAGTTAAATTTATTAAGATCTTACATTCTATTTTCAATTCTATGCAAAATATTGATTTTGAAATATTGTTCCAAGTTTTTAATTAAATTTGCAACATTTTATTTTTATTAAATATTTCTTTAAATTAAAATGTCTTGCGGCTTTCAATAAAAATACATCTTGTAATGGACAATATGAAAAATTTCATCAGTTTTTAAAGATAAGTTTTTCTCTAATGTTTATTTATACAAATAAGTAAAGAAGATAAACTTCCGGAATTTCTAATCTATCAAGTATTATTTTAAAGTTATATCAGTTAGGAATAAAGGATATTTGCAAATAAATTTTGGTTCAGATAAATTATTATATATTTTTGTGTTTTTGCTATCTATCTCACTTGCTATATCCTAATCAGACTTAAAATCATAGTATTTAATTCATTAAAAACATCTTTTTACAAAAAAAAATTTATAAATAATTTTTTCATTTACGAAAGTGTAATTAAATTCCAGCTCTCTAAAACAATAGGTTAATATATATCTGACTTATATTTCATGTAATAAATAAAATATGAAAATCTTTATTTTGAGTTATTTAATAAGTTAAATCATTTAATTTTAAATACAGAAAAAAATAGTTGTTCCCCTTCCCCCAGAACAGTTTTTTTAAAAGGGCAGAAGCATAAAAACCTATTAAATCTAACATGCACAAATATTGAAACATGCAGGCTAGCATTAGCCTATATTTTTTCCCTTTTGAAAATCCTATTAACATTAAACTCTTATATTTTTAATCAATTACTAATAACAATATAAAAACTCAAAAATTTACAGCCAATTTAAAAAAATTAAACTTTATTGTTTAGATATCATTACATCACAACTAAATAAGGATCCTAAAAGGATTACATATTATTCACATGTGCAGCTAAGGTTTTATATGATAAATTTTCAAAAACAAATTACTTAATATCTGGAAAAAAAATTGTATTTTGAAGACGTATTTTTGACAAAACTTTCCTAGTTTTGTAACAACAAATACCATAAATTGAAATGTCAACTTCAGGATGATTAAATTAAAGCCACTTAAAAAAAAAAAACTAACATACAATGATTCCAGTAATTTACATGTTCAATTAAAGGAATTTTTCTTCTTAGTAAATGACTAATTAACTATTGAGAATATAAGCAAAACTTATTAGTACTTTAAATATATATAATTTTGTAAAATCCAAGAGAAAGAGATGCTCATTGAATTTTCAAAAAAATTCAAAAATACCAAGATACTAGTGAATTTTGGGTATTTACCCAGGGTTCTACTCCAAAATAATTAAAACCTGAGTATTTTACATTTACAGGTATCAAACTTGTTAGCTTTTTAAAACTGATATAGAATGCATTTATTTTTTAAGCACAAAAGCGATAAGCCCAAATTATCTATTATGAAATACTTTATAACATATACAACTTATACTTTATAACGTAACAACTCTGAATGACCGAAATTGGCGATCGTTGACTTGATGCCACGGGCTGTTATCAGAAAATGTTGACAATCACATAGTAACATTGGTAAATGTCCAAAATATATACTAGGTCTAGTTTGCCACTGCCCGGTACACATTTGCTCAATATGCCCTACATCAATGTTTTTTTAAAGGCTCATTGCCATTGCCCGGTATACCCTACACTACACTGTTTTTTTAAAGTTCCCCAATATCCATTTAACCGGTACTCCAAACACTGATGTTTCTCCTACTCTATCATCATCAGATATTAAAATATTGATAACAGAAAGTGAGAGAATGATTCATTGACTCTGCTGATCTGTTCTTAAATTCAAATACTCCAGTATACATTTGCAACACACACCCAATACAGATTTTTTTTTTTAATATTAAGAACTACTGTGTTTAGTTACTTTAATTTATGTATCTATAATGCTTAGATAAGTAGGGTATTTTCAGATCAGCAACACTGAAACAATTATGTTTTTGGAGACATTTTGCTTTTAATTTAATTGCAGAAAGAGCTGATTACTATGGAAATTGTTTGAATTAAGAAGATCAATGTTCAGTGTTTTCATTACAGCGCGAGAATCTCGCATATTTTTTTCTTTTCTCGCATTAAAAAATAATTACAGAGAGAAATTCGCACATTCTATAAATCAATTTCAAAATTCGCGAATTTCTCGCCTTTTGGAAAAAGCTTCAAATTACGCCATTTAGAATAAAATCCGTTTCACTTTTCTTCTTGGATCTTTCATTATTTTCAACATCTGCCCCGTTATCTAGCTCCCCTATTTACCAGTATTGTTCAGAACCTTTTCGAACAACAGAACACAACCACGGAACCNCGTTATCTAGCTTCCCTATTTACCAGTATTGTTCAGAACCTTTTTGAACAACAGAACACAACCACACAGCCTCTTTCAGAACACATTTCTCTGCAACCACGTGTTTACTGTAGGTAAGGTTTCTTCATGTAAAAGGTTCAAATTTTTTATGCACTAATGTAAGATGGACAAATACCTTGTAAGGGCAAAATCTTCTATGATGATGCACCAAAAATATTCAATGCTTTAAAAAAAAGATGTTAAAAATGTATTATAATTAAAGAAATGATTTTTTTTCAAGAATTTTTTAGTTTTTAGAAATCTCACTTAACTTTTTGGATTCTCACCCTGTTTTTGAGAAAGGGTAAAAAATTCTGACCCATTTTTTTTCTATGATGAAAACACTGAAAGCAATATAAAATTGATATTTTTGCTGGATTTTATTCAAATGTTCTTAATAATTTAATTATTTTTATTACAAATAATAAGTAACCAAAAGTATATTTTGTGTTTCAAAATATTTTTTAAAATTTTTTTAAAAACATTAATGGTGATTTGTTCCAGTTATATATTACCATGGATAGATGTAAAATTTAATGATACATGAAATGATCTATCTAACACAAAAATTGCANCTCACCCTGTTTTTGAGAAAGGGTGAGAAATTCTCACCCATTTTTTTTGTATGATGAAAACACTGATGTTGTATAAAAAAAATGGCTGTGATCTTGATTTTGTAGTTAGAACATTTGATTACATTAGTGCGCTTAATAGATTTGATGAATGAAACACTGATGGATTCGATAAAAGAATGTCATGAGCCTAAAAAAGATTTCAAAAACGAATTTGATGTGAGTTATTACATATGATTAATTTTCCTGTTTTGTTATTTTAAGTAAATTACTTTTTAATTATAAATCTACATTTTTCCATGATTATTGTTTTTAAGTTTAAGTCTTAATAATGGTTTACTTTTTTTAAAATCTGGTTTCCTACTTGTCGTTTTTCTAATATTATATTTCATATTTCTTTATATCAATTTTCTTAGAATGTATATTAAAATTTAATGAATCTATTAAAGAAATAATAGATTTATATATACTATTTGTACATAACTAAAATAAGCGATACTTTCAACCTAATGGTTAATAAAATGGAAAATCATTTTGAAGAAATTTTGTAGCAAAAAATATTCCGATTCATTTTTTTGTTAAGATATGAATATAAATTATTTTTAAAAGAAATTAACAAATATTCAAGAATTATTTAAATATCAAACATGAACATTCCTTTTTAGAGAAGATATTTTATTAGACTAAAATAGCCAAATAGGAATCGGTTTCTAAAAAAGCGAGGATTTTATGTTTCCCTAAACAGAAACTACACTGCTATTGACAATTAAAATGTTCGATTTAAATCCTATTAGACTTATACTGTTGCATAGCTGTTAGAAATTATGTTGCCGAAGTCTATTAAATATATTCAGCATTTTAAGAGTTTCAAAATAAATTTTATTTTATGTCTATATACGACTCTGCAAGTTTGTACAAACGCATTCTGTCGAATTTGTTGAGCAACATATCAATATTTATCATTTATTAGCTGTATATTTTTGTAGTGACTTTTTGGTATATTTTACTTTATAAACACAATGAACTTGTCATTTCAATCTTTAAAAATAAGTGATCCATGACGTTAAGCCTAGTAGGCCACTGGGTTATGGGGCGATAAAAGATATTTAATTTAAACCACCCAAATCGCAAATGTGACCCACCTCTTTTGACTGCTTCTTCATATGATATACAACAAGGTTTAGAGTCCTTCGCTCCCATTTTAAATAACGAAAATTCGTCATTTAAATGAGATTAAAATTTATCATTTAGAACATTCGTAATAAATTTCGTCTGCACGGTCTGCACTCTGCTTTCCAAAACACCAATCACGAAATAAACAACAGTCAAAGACATGCCAGTTTCAGTAATCACATGACTTACTTTAATAAAAACTGGATTGAGGCCTTACGTATAACAATAGAAAAATTCTATAGATTTAACGTGACATCTTATGGGTATTTAAGAAAGCTATATAAAAGGTACTTACTGTTAACAAATAACTATTCTATGGGTCCCATCAGTGGAAAAAATTCAGGGATTCAGAGAGTTAGGACTTTCTTTTTGGAAAGTAATAATTCGAAATCAATATTAATATGTAATTTATTAAATAATTTGGATGTTTTATTTAAAATTTAAGTAACGTGACAGTGAGAAAAGAAATAGCATTTTTTTTTTAAAAAAAGAAGAAAATCCAATAATAAGGTTTCAAATAAATTAGAAAGAGGAAGTACAGAAGTTTCTCTCTTGATTTTCAAATAGATCAAGAACTTATAAATTAGGAAACTATATGGAACTGAAAACTACATTGAACATAGTAGTTCTATAAGAAAGCGTCATGGAAATTGTAAAAAATATTTGTGACAATTAAATACGGAAAATATTAAGAAAAAGGAAAATATCGTAGTACATTCCTATGCAACTGAAATAAGAAGGATCAAGACATGAAACCGATCTCCTCCTCAGATGGCGTATTCGAGCGTTGCGATTGAGCATTAAAAATTGCATCAATATTTTTTATTGAACTTTTCAATTCAAACTTGAATTGTGGTGCGCAGGAGCAATAACATAACAAGCATTTAAATTTAGTTTTATGAAAAATAAAAACAAAGTGTTGTTAAGACAACTTAATAATAATTACTATCTAGACGTTCCAGACATTGGGATGTAAAAGTATTAATGGATTTATATATTTTATATTAACTTGTAAATAACTGTGTATATTAAATGTTGTGATGTCTCCAATTTACTTCGTTTTTATTTAGCCAAAATCGCACATGGTAGGAAGATAGAAAACCCTCCCTTACAGAATAACCAAATTCAAGATAAAGAATTATATGTTTCGTTGATAACCATTCTCTACGTCTAAAGCAGTTTGCAGCGGATCGTCTCGCCACTACGACGATAACGAACTATCCTGAAATGCCGGTTTAGCACGAGCGATTAATTCTCACTTGGGCCGGATCACGCTATTGGTCGAAAATGACATCACTGTTTGGGGAAGAGACATGCTGTGTATTGCATAGTATTTTGGCGACAGATTTTATATTTAGTTTTCAAATGCGCTCTATTTACACCGGTATTAATGTTGAGTAATAAAGACAATATTCACATTTTGCACAGTTTTGTGGTAATTTTTTATTAGAATCTAAGTGAAATTAAACTATACTGCTTTTACGTCATTAGCAACTGGGGCTGTTCTAGAAATGCAGGGGGGGGGGGGCTAGCCCAGAATTTTGGTCATTACTTTAAACAAAATTTACGTGTTGCTTGATTATGAAGTTTTTAAAATTATTCATAACACAACTAAATTGCAATGTATAAGTAAATTTGAGCTTATGTTTATTTCAATTTTTGTTACTTCATAACTGCAAAAGATAATTCTTAAGGAAAAACAAACAAAACAAAAAAACGTATTCGTAATATTACTATACCATCTTATACAAAACATTTATTATTTTTAGCTTTGATGAATTTAAATAAATTAAAACATAAATATTGTCTGAAATGCTGAAGTGGACATTTACCTATCTCCCCACCCTAACGACGACATAATATTACGTAAACATTTACAAGGAATAAATAAATTCCGAGCGAGGAAGTGTGCATACGAAATTTGTCGCCAAACTAATACAAACACCAGCCAACAGCCACCATCTCCCTTCCCCCAAACAGTGATGTCATTTTCGACCAATAGCGTGATCCGGCCCAAGTGAGAATTAATCGCTCGTGGTTTACCGTGAACATTCAAAGTTGGCAACCCTGCCGCAGAGACAGTTTTCCTCCCTTCGTTTTCTCCCATTCGGGTTACAGCTTCGACCAGTGTATCGACATCTTCTTCACGTTTGTGCTAAGGCGCGCGTTTATTTATTCAGAATGTAAAACTTACTCATTTCTTATTTCATTAAATATGTTTAACTTTTTATCTATGACTGGCATACATTAATTTCCCTTTAGATGTTTATTTAACTATTTAATCTTTACCCAGGTAGCAAAAAGATATGATCTAATATCAGAAAGATGCAATAAAATACTGCCGTGCTAGAAAACGCAATACTCTTGAATCCTATCTTCTAATAGTAACATTCGAACTTTCAAAATAATCATCTATTTCATTACTTTTGGTACACTGCCCCATTTTGGCGAAAGGTTATCCCATATTATTAATAAAAAAAACAATTATTTATGAAAGAAAACAATAAATGAAATATTAATAAAAATATCAGTTTTAGACAATGTAATTTTATGCGAAAAAGCACAAGATAATATTAGCAGGGCAGAAGTTAGCTCAGTTCAGTGTTGCCAGATTGGGCTACAAGTCGGATTGGGCTACTTTTAAAAGTCCCCGCTACTGAAAATTGAATTTTCGCTACTTGCTACTTTTTGGGCTACTTATTATTTTTCGAACGCTACAAATCTTAAATATGCGCTACTTTTTTTCCTTACTGAAGGCTAGGAGGCTTCGCCCCCTGCTCTCTGGCGCTCGCTAACCCCCGGAACTGCTTTCGCAGTTCATTTCGG
>NC_092205.1:1634461-1638622 GCF_043381705.1 Parasteatoda tepidariorum
TCGGTGATACTGAGATTTTTTGCTGCAGGCATTGTTACGGAAATCTACCCATTACATTGTAAACATTTTCAAATGAAATGATTTAAATTTTAAAGAAATATTCAATGCTTAATAGTTTTAAATTTACTTTAATTTAATTAATTTATAAAGTAATGTAGAGATTTAAATTTAGTGTTTTCAATGTAAAGTTGAATTTTTTCTCTTATAATTTTAGCTTCGTCTGCTGGATAAACAAGCTTATCTACCAAGAAGGAGGCATTCACTTTTGAGATTAGGTGCTGTACAATGCAAACGGAAATTAATATTCTGGTAGAAAACTGGGAGTCATATATTCGATCCTGACAGAAAACAAAACGACTGGAGGTTCTCTTCTTTAAATCTGCCGGAGCTGAAAGTTTGAAGAAAGGTGCATCCCTTTGCGATTCATCCTTGCTGTGTGTTTGTGTGATATGCGCAATTGTTGCGGACCATTTTATAAAATCTTTCCACAAAGCAAAGATTTTCAGTTTATTGCTCTGAAATATAGTTCAGTTGCTCAAAAACAAAAAATTGAATTGAAGAAAAACTTTAAACTGTATGAAATGACTGTAAAGTTTTGGAATTTTTTTTAATTTAACAATAATAATAATTAAAATGATAACTCATGGTCCTACTGTTGCTTTTTGAAATAGAAATAAGAATTATTTTATTTAGTTACAAATACGTGTTCTTAACTTATATTTTAACAAAAGAATATTTTATTCTTAACTACTGCCTTGTGTAATTTATTCTAGTCATTATAGTTATGTTTAAGTATTGTGAAAATTTAAGAAATTTTAAAGATATCAGAAGCAATTTTATTTTAACATCATTGTTAAACATTAACTCTAACTTATGAGCAATTATACTACTAGCATTGTATTTATTACTTCAATTTTGCAGTTCAAATTTGAGATAAGTGTATATATATTTTTATGATGTTTAAATTAATGTAATTGTAAAATAATGATAATAGTAAAAATTTCTTAGACTTAATATTTAAAATTTAGCAGAACATTTATTTACATTATTGTAAAAACAGAAAATTTAAATCAACTTAGAGAAGAATCTTGTTTAAATTTTTATATATAAAGTTCTTTGCAAAAGCAACTTTTTTAAATGCATAATATATATATTTTTTAAGTCTAATTCTTCATAACGCATACTATATACTCAGAGAAAAATGAGGAGTGGAATTGTCTTAATCAAAAATCCATTTTGTTACAGTAAGTTTCTCAAAAGAGTAATTGATTGTAGTCAAATTTTGATCTTTAATACTACAGGCAACTTTTAAAAGATAATGTAAAAAATGCAGAATTCGCTAATATAATTTTATTTAATATTTCTGTATTGCTAAGTAAATAATGCATGGAAAGACATAAAACTATTGTTCTATGTTTTACTGCTTCACAACAATGCAGAAAATTAAGTGAAATTATATCGCCGAATTATTCTACTACCATCCATATCTTTTGCTTACTCCAAAAAAATTAAAAGCAAAGCAAAATAATATCAGAAAATACAAAATCTAATACTATATAGCATCAAAACTAATGCAAAATAATATGGCGAACGCTAGATAATATAAGTTTGCATAGAATCTAATATTATATAATGCTGAGTAAACAGCGACCTCTTGTATCTTTCTAATATTAGAAGTTGTGCAAGATAACGTTAGATTTTGCCGATTTTCTGATGTTATCTAATATTAGGTGCTACTTGGGTAGAACGGTTTTCTTGTCAGCTTTTTCCATGTACAAGCAAGCATGAATATTTTCGGAAACTAATTTTTATTTTCTCAAAGAACGTAATTTTGGCGATAGTCGGCATTCCGCAGCATTCGTTTTTTGAATATCGTGTTGAGGATGTCGGTCGGCATAGTACAACGTTTGTAAATGCAGAGAGGACGTTCCCCAACGTATTTACAATATCAAACAATATTGTTTTGCAATATTGAATATACGTTATAAAAGGGATCCATTTTTATATAGTACAATATTTCGTTACGATATTGTACAATGTTCAAAGCTAAGTTTTTGCGATATCGTTTTTGTGAATTGTGCTACTTGGGGTGCCGCCTAATTCGCGCATTTTTCGTAGTAAATGGGAAGGCTTGTCGTCTCCCAAATGTAATTCCGAAATCAATTGGAGGATTTGCTCGTTTTCTGAAGCGGAAAATTCAGCTATTAACCTATTCTTTAAAGTGTCGTACTTATCGGTAGCAGGTGGCGAGAACAATATATCGGAGACGGCGGATAAAATTTCTGGGTCTATTGAAGACACGAGGTGATTGTATTTGGTCACATCGTTTGTTATTTTCGATAGTGCGAAATTGCTCTCAACCTGAACACAGTTTAATTTTGGACTTCCACAGGGGTGGAATTTTAACCGCGAGATGAGAAACTTGCGAGGTGGCGTTAGTACCGGCAGTTTCATTCCCACTATTTTGTGTATCTGGCATTATTAGAATAGTATACCCTAAATATGTAAGACTAATATCTTATTTGCTCAAATCAGCTATATACTACGCCCTCAACACATGAAAGAAATTAAGAATAGGTACATGATAAAACAAATGAACAAATGAAAGAAAATGGAGAAAAAAAATAGCACGTTCACGCGAAAATAAACTTATCTCAGCATTAAATTAAATTAAAGGGGAAAGACCAATCACAGATAATCATAAAAAATTCGATCACATACCTTTAAAGATGCACGTGTGTAATCCATATGAGAAAAAAAATATTTCGAAATTTTGAAACTAATCATTTGCGAGAGATAGAAAATTAAAATATTCTAGACTGGACTTTCGCATATTTTGGAAGATTTGCCGGGTCACCAGTTAAGTGCACATGGGTAAGCCACATGCAATTAAATTAAATACTTACCCAAGTAGCACCTAATATTAGATAACATCAGAAAATCGGCAAAATCTAACGTTATCTTGCACAACTTCTAATATTAGAAAGATACAAGAGGTCGCTGTTTGCTCAGCATTATATAATATTAGATTCTGTGCAAACTTATATTATCTAGCGTTCGCCATAATATTATTTTGCATTAGTTTTGATGCTATATAATATTAGATTTTGTATTTTCTGATATTATTTTGCTTTGCTTTTTATTTTTTTGGAGTAAGCAAGAGGAAGATATGGATGGTAGTAGAATAATTCGGCGATATAATTTTACTTAATTTTCTGTATTGTTGTAAAGCAGTAAAAGATAGAACAATTGTTTTATGTCATTCCATGCATTATTTACTTAGCAATGCAGAAATACTAAAGAAAATTATATTAGCGAATTCTGCTACCTTCCATTTTTCTCCTCCTTACTCCAAAGTATATCTTATGTTCAGCTGATTTTTTTGAATATTTCAAATTTAATTAGGAAATAATATTTTATTGCAACTTTTATTGATATTTTTTTTCTTTTATTCATGCAATGTTCTTTTATTCATGCAAACACCTAAAAACAAAACTTCAACGCAAGGTAGAAATTTTTCCAGGGAATGAAACCGGGAAAGCAAATAATATTATGAAAATTGCTAATATTTTTTATAATGTTAAGATACAAGAAATACAAGAAAACACGAAGAAAGTTAAGAAAAACAATAAGTTTCATTTATTGCGCTTAAGCTGCAAGTAAACAGAACTCATTAGATAAGTTCGAAATGTAGAATAAAACAAAGAAAAATTATAGACATATGAAAAAAAAGGGGGGGGGGAAATAATAAGTAGAAAAATAACAAACAACAGTTTAAAAAAAAGGATGACATTTTATTAAAAAACCGGGAAAAAAAAGATATAATCTTTTCATCAGCCCACACGATTATATCCGCAAAACAGAGTGCTTTCTGATATTGTATCAATAAAGTCAAAGCAAAATATATATTAATACAATAGTGTGAGGAGCACTCAAAAAATTTTTTTATAAAACTTTCAACAAATAAAATAGAACACAAAAAGTAAAAATAACATGTAAAAACAGAAAATAAAATAAAAGAAAAAGAAAAAACAGTATAAAAATGGACTATAAAGCGAGTAGCGAAATCAGATCAACTTACATGGACGGGAATTTTTCAAGAATGATTTAAAAATGTTTTCGCAGAAAGATTGCCAGATTACAAAATATGAAAACAAAAGA
>NC_092205.1:1639782-1667039 GCF_043381705.1 Parasteatoda tepidariorum
CCTATGAGATATGTTTTTATATTTAAACAAATGTTTGTAGCAACTAACAATTAGTTTTATTCTCATCGGTATATCGGTATTATAAGTTACATAGGAAATATTTTACTCAACTTCTATTAAAAGCATTATTTCAAATCATTCTCTCTTAGATGTTTTCCCGGCATAAAATTGCTCACAACTTTAAAACAAATGCTCCTTATCAGCTTGCGATTAGTTTTATTCGATTGAGTGTAAAAAATGCATAAAAATTAGTACATAACTTTAAAATTTTATGTTATTAAACGATTGTTGATTCTTGATTACATTGATTAAAAAAATATTAAAATAACTAATTTTTAAGGAACTCTGATGTGATTGACAATAACGGAAGTCCTTTTCAGAATCAGAGTCAAAAATTTATGAAAAAGCTATTAGTTTCATGAAGTTTGACAAGAAATTTAAAAATATGGTTTATTGAGTTTAAAGATTTGTGAGAAAAAAAAGAAAGAAAATCTAATTATCAAACTTACAAGTACCATAATGAAAGATGTATAGGAAAATAAAAAGTGTTCAAATTTCATAACAGGATTGGAATTATATATTTGAATTTCTGTAAATGTTGTTAATGGTAGTACTTTCTTCAGTGCATTTCATTTTGTGGCTGTGGTACCTGTCATGCTTTTTAGCTAAGAGGATTGAATAGAAATGGCAGAAGTGGAGTGCCATTTATCTAAAAAAGAAAATTAGTTTCATCCAGTTAATTTAAATCGTGAAAAAAAAAAAAACAATTTCTAATATTTTAAAACCCGCCACTATTATTGTAAATATGACTTTTTTACTAATTCATATTTTTTTCAATTATTTCAAGTTTCAAATGGTAGACGGAATCAGTATTTAAAATATTTCGTTGGTTTGTAAAAAAAAAAAAAAGAAAGAAAAGAAATATTTTTAAATTTTCATCTGACTAATTATTTAAATTTGCAGTTTTATAGCTTTAAAAATTCAAGCACCTTAGACAACTATCTTATGAAAATATGAGTTCCCACAAATAATTCTTTTAATCAAAGATTTCGGATAAGTGTCATTTCAAGATGATTTAATTCAATCTATTGAAATTACAGAAGAGAATTATGAAACTTTCTTTTATAGCTGAACAATCAGAGAGCAATTACTGCCAAAGGTGTAATATTTAAAACTTCGGGTTGATAAATGAAGATCTCTACTATTGAAAAAATGTAAAGATAAAAACAGCTTTCGGTTGAGCTATAAAAGCCTGAAGTGTAAAATGTCGCACCTTAGGTTGATAAATATATACTTCTGAAAATACAAAAATATATACTTGAGGTTACGAAAGAATAACTTAAGGTAGTATCTCTTAATTATGTAAATATAGTAGGGATTTCTGGCCAATTGAAAGCAAGAAGAGGGTTAAAAAGAATCTATTTTGAGACGAGACTTAAATGCAGTTCTTAGCATATAAAGTAAATGCTTTCCAGTCTCCCCACACAAAATTACTGATTTTGAATGATTTAAATTCGCACTTAAAGCGACTGCAATAATAATAGGCCAATGAAACTTTTTTTTTTCACTTGTTTTTAACCCCTGGTGTATATAGTATTTGTCTTCATCTTTTGCAAGGATTCTGAAAATATGTATGAATGACAGTCATAATAAGCATAAGCAACTGTGATATGAAATAAATAATAGCTGTAAAATAATATATCAAACGAAAAGAATCCTTCTTTCTAAAGAAGTAGAATTTAGATTCTTATACTTCGCTACATATTCATTAGAAGAAGAATCTACGAAGCAATCAATTCTATCTTAGAAAATGCGAGAACAACTTTATTTCACAAATAGCGTACTTTTTGGAAAAGCTGTATAGTTATCCATTCAATATTTATTTAAGGGAAGGCGTGGCACAACACTCGGTACCTAGTCTTAAAATACTAAATCTTTCATTAAAAGAGCTGTAAATGTTTTTATATTATACATTTCACTCTTACATTTTTAAAAATACAATGATATTACAGAAGAAAAAAAATATAGATACTGTAGTGCGGAAGTCAAGCACCCCGTCCTGTCCATGGTTGGAAACAGAGTGATATGTGATATGGTAAGAAAAATTAATTTGAATTTAATTTGAATTATTAATTTGAAAATTAATTTTAAAAAAGAAGTAAAAAAACATAAAACTAGTAAAACAAAATTGCCGCATATCTAAGTACTTGACTACTATGTGACGCATAATCAGGGTGGAACTTTATCTATCAATATATATATATATATATATATATATATAATACTAAAATAAAAACANTATATATATATATATAATACTCTTTCTCCCACAACTTATTTGGTTGTCATTCTTAATTCAAAGGTATATATAGCTGCCATTTATCATCCTTTCTCAGTATTCTATATAGAATACTAAAAAATTCTATATATAATATTCTATATACAATAGCATATGCTATTATCATGGTTCTGATCTTAGTTATATTCTCAATTAATTGATGCTAAAGACATACTGACTACATGATAAAGATATTTAAATAATCATCTAAACTTGTTAACCGTTTTACAATTATTAAAAGAGTAAGTAATGTGTATATTTTATATTCATTTAAAAAATAAAGTGTTTGAGTTATATCATCAAGCGTTGTGTGAAACTGTGTACAGTCAACATGTTCAATTAAAATTATTATTAAATTATAAAACATTATTATCAGGAATAAACCTTTCGCACTATTTTTAATAAATCTTTTTGGGAGAAAAAAATGTAACGAGTTTTGTTGGTAACCAAAAATTAAAGAGGAATTTCCGAAACAAAATCTTAGATAAAGTATGGCGCAAAGTGATTGGGTTAATCTCAAATGAATCAGGAATTGAATTAACAAAGTCAAATAAATATTAATTACAATAAAACATTTTAGGGTTGATCCAATTAAAAATTTATCTTATTTAGGGATTTGTTTATCATCATGGAACAAAACAATGATTGAAGCAATTGTGGGGTTGGGCTGTTAAAAGTTGCAGTACAGATTATAGAGGGGTTGATGTTTTTATTGTTTTAGTAATGGATAGAATGTAAATGATCATTTAAGTATAATGTATAAAATTAGTTATTATAACTTAATATTGTTATTAAGATTAAAGAAATGAGGCCAAAAACTTAAAAATACACATACAATTAAAAGGATGAAAATAGTTATATTTTTGAATATTTATTTACAACTCATTAAATTTAAGAAATAATCGAAATTGATATCCACTCCGGTAGCATTTCGATGCTCTTTACAAATATCTTTGCTTCTTTTCTCCGTTACCTAAAAAAGAAAAATAAAACAAAATTTAATTTTTTTTAATATTTAATCAAAAGAGTAAATTTTTTTATAAAAAGAAAAATCACTCTACAGTGGAAAAAATACTGCCACTGTTTTGTCTCCAGTGCTCTCAAAAATGAAATTAAGAGGGAGAAGTGAATTTCACTGAGAGAACTTTCTTTTTGCCTTTTTAGCATCTAAAAGGCGTGCATCATGCGGAAAATTTCACATAAAACAAAATATCAATGATACTTGATTAACTGCTTTTTTTTCTAACCCTCGTTGAACAGCAGATCCAATTTTGGGTGTACCACTGTAATGTTAGACTCCGTAGCCTTATAATTTTGACCCCGATCCAGAAGACAAAGAGAACTCCTGGATCAAGTATTGAGAGAAATTTGACTTAATGAAGGACTTTTTGATAGAACTAATCCGCATTTGCGTTACATGGAGATTAAAACCTCCCGGCTGCTAGTTTGACGACAAGGGAACCCGTGATCCGTCTTCCACTGAAGATATTTGACATCAGCACTGTGGTCGGCGCTAGCCGGGGGCGGAAATCGCATCGACCTATTCGATGCGAATTCCGCCCCCGGCTGGGATTAGTTCGCTGGGATTAGAAACCAGTTCACCTGATTGGAAGGCGAACGGTCTATCCCTCTGTTAACTGGTTTGGACGGAATCCTATATGGGCAAAATGTTTTTACTTCCCCTAAAAAAAAATTCTGTACCTATTCATAAACGCCCGTGAACCGTAAATGCCACTTAGAATAAAATATGTTAGGTGCAAAAGTTATAACAAAAAAAAAGAGTATAGTTGCAAAAAATAGGAAAATAAACAAAAAAATTAATAAATAAATAAATAATAACGGACCACCCCGAATAACTTTTGACATAAAAATTGGATCTTGACATTCTAGGACACAATCTTTATTATTTGAAGAATCACCACAAATATGCTAATTAATGAGTACAGACGATATTTTAAGTTACGAAATCAGACTCAGAAACGTAATTTCTCAGAATAAACTTGATTTCGACGGATTCAAATTTCTGGCCCCAAAATACAGTGGAAATGTGGGAAATATGGCCTCAATAGTTTGATCAGGATAGGGTTCAAAGTTTTATCCAAAGACAATTCCATGCACACAAAAAAAATTTAGTAAATATTTATTATTTTTAATTTTTTTTAAAGATGAGTTAAAAATTTTTTTGAATAGTAAGTATACAATTTTCTACACCGTTCTTAAGAATGCGATTTTATGAGGAAAAATGCAAAATTTGAACGATATCGGTCAAATAGTTTCTGAGAAATTAAATTTTAAAAATACGACTTTTTAAAAATTCGTTTCCTGAGGAATTATTTGAGCGATTTTGGTGAAATTTTTTATATTGCCCTGTAAAATTACATTCTGTAAATTGATGTAAAAAATTTATACCCTACAATACAAAATTTCGACTGTCAACAAATAAAATAACGTAAATTTAAAAGAAATTTCTGTGACTGGAACGATGATGTTCATTCTCTGTTCGATCTACTATAGCGCTGCGTAAAACACGCCTTTCCTAACAATTTTCTCTAACAGTATTCATTGTTGTTCCTTGTCTCAATTTCTTGTTTGCTTCTCTTTCTCTATGAACCACCTTTCTCTTAAAATATCCTTGACTGAGCAGCAGTTGCTTCTCTTTCACCAACTTATATAGATTTCAGTAAACTTTTCAATACATGCTTGACAAAACACCGACACTCAATTTTAGTAACAGTTGAAACTCAAATAAATTAATAAATGCAAATTCGTTGGTTTACAGAAGTGGGCCATAATTCCTTAAAAAAAGTCAGATTTTGTGAGAGGAGCAAATAATAAATGCATTTTATTTTTCGAATAAAGACCGCAAAAATGAGCAATGCGTCTTTTTTTCAAATTTTTTTTTTTTCGTTCCTCTAGCATGCATCTATGTGTAGGAATAAACAATATGTTAAAATTATGTACTCCCTGAATGCAGATTTAAATGGTTTTTAATTTTCGTAACTTTTATTTTTCATTTGAATGGGCATTTTCGGATTACCACCGTTTAAAAGTAAACGTAACGTTTTTTCAAGTAAAACAAAATATTTTACTCTTATTGGATGATTGATTTTAACGAAACCAGTAAACGAAATTTAATATGTAAATATATCGTTCGAAGCAGAATTTACTGATCTTTAATTTTGCATTCAATAAAATATTCTATGTGATAAACCCTTTAGAAGTTATGGATGGATAATCATATAAATCTAAGCACAGGTGGCGCTAGAGGATGAAATGTGTCGGGAGTCTTCCGGGTTAATACACTTTTTTTCTCTCCCCTATATAAACTTGATAAAGAGCGCCATACAATATTATTATACTTGTAATATTTGCAATATAATATATGTTCTTTCAGTTTAATTTTTCAACGAAGCAAACAACAAACGAATTTGGAGCATACATGCAAGCTATTCAAAAAATAATAAACGATGATATTTTAGACACCTAAATAAGGTATAACATTCAAAATTTGGCAATCCTTGCGCTTTACCTATGTTGTGATATTAAGTTTTTCAAATTTAGTGACGGCTCACGATTGTTTAGAAGTTATCAATTACAGAAAACTCAATTAAAAGGTAAAATTATGCGTGAAGCATCGCCTCATAAACGTACATCGGAAGTTTTTTTTATATTTCTTACGGTTTTAGGAAGTTTGTAATTTTTTGCACACAGTCACCTATTTATAAAGCAAGAGCTAAAAAGTGCTAAAAATGTCGTGGTTTTTTTGGCTCTCAAACGTTTATCTCACTTTAGAAACCGTCACAAAATCATATAATTCTTATTTGATATGCCCAAAGTGACATAAAATCATTTCCAACTTTTGGAAAATAATTTGAAACACGGCTATTTTTTTTAGAAAAAAAATCTAATTTGACTGGGCTCATTTGATAGAAATCATTTAACATATTATATTATTTTCATGAACGGCAGCACATTTACGAAATGTAAAAGTATCCCTATAGTACTGTCTTTCTTATTTTCAAGTCAGATTTAAAAGTTTATTTATTATTATCTTTTACTTTCTTTAAGAAGAAAATATTGAAAGCATTCATGGGTGAGATTGGTGCAAAGTTTTCAAAATAGGTTCTTCTTTCGTCGACACACCATTTTCAAACTATAATTTCCGGGCATTGTTCAGCTGGTCATCAATTTCCAGGCATTTTGATAGTTCATTTTAAAATGTTCAACGTTTGTTTCATTTAGCGAACATTTAAGCGATGGTCTGAGTTTGAGAGTTTAGTCACACACAATGTTCAAGAGTTATTCAGTCATAGGCTCGAATTCCAGCGATAGGCAGTTTATTTGAATATTTGTTGTTCAGCCACCACAGTGCTGACGCAAGACACACATGAATGTTCAAGAGTTCAGCCATAGGCTCGAATTCTAGCGATAGGCATGCTTATCGTCAAATATTCAAATAAACTGCAGTTTATTTGAATATTTTACGTTCAGCCACCACAGTGCTGATGCAAGACATCCTCAGTGGTAGACGGATGTCGCGTTTGAGTTCAATTTCCGTCAGGTTAATCAACCGTTTTAGCCGAGTTAGATTTTAATCTTGTTGTTACGAAAAAGATAGCTAGATTCAAGGCAACGAGTGATAGGTGATGCCACATAACTCGTTTCCGATAGAAACCTCAATCTTCTTTGTAGCTTCAAGAATGAGGAGTGTACTCACTTTTCTTCTTACATAGAATGTGGCTGTTCCGAAGATGGATGCTCGCCTTTGTATTTTGGGTCGGGTACAAAACTTGAATATGAAGAGTCAAATATAAGCTGTTTGAATCAGCTGTTTACCGTCAGCATCAAAATAAAATGGTGACATCGTCACACAGCAACAGACGTTTTTCCATCCTTTTCTTTAGTGGGTAGGTGCTATAAAAAAATTCCACAGTCTTCGATTTGACCGGGTTTTGTCCTTGAAGTTGTCACTTCTTTTGATGAGAATGTAGACTCGAGACGTGCGAAAATGAAGGTGGTTTTAATCTTGATTTTCGTATCCACTCATGGGTGGATTTTTACATTAAAGATGTGAGATAGATAGTATTTGTCACACTAAATATTATGAATTGACTTCATTTAATTGGGAGAATAAAAATTGTGTTTCTTTGTTAAGTTGCGCCTTCCTGAGGCCTTATTACCAACTCACCGAAATTTATTCCGCTCGGAAACTAGCTTTCATCGGATTGCCAATTTCGTAAAACCAACTTTGCCATAACATGATGAGCATATCGGAATCCAGAATCAAAATCGCCATTTCGTACGATTCCGGTGAAATTGAAGTTTGTAGGCGGGACCAATTTTGACCAATTAGAAAATTACTATAATTCTAATTTATTAATCTGGCAACGATATGTTTGTTTTCTCCTCTTCTATGCGAGCTAAAATCGCATTAACTTAGAACTGAAAGTCTAAAAATTCATACATTTTCAACAATTTTGTGTGTTCTAAGCCAAGTGTGTGTTTATTTGAAGTATAGGGAGTAGTGTAGAGTAAAATTACAACGTAGTATTTTCAAATGGCTTCACGTACAAAAATTAATATTCGCCAGCAAACAATGACTGTGGAATACCTAGAAAACAATACAGATTTAAATAAAGGAGCCCTTACCGACATATATATTAGCATTTTTTTATATTTAAATATATGATTTAACAGAACGAGTTAAAAACTAAAACCCTTTGAATTTTATTAGTTTACTATTATTGTTTTAAAATCGATTGTTATAATTAAAAATGCTTTATATGACACATTTTTTAAAAAAATATAAGTCATGTAACCGTAAATTTGTTAAATTTTCCTATGAGAATTAAAATAAAAAATCTTTTTCATCAAAATAATTATTCGTAGCATTTATTATCAAGAAATCTGCCAAATCATTTCTTTATGTCCGCAAAAGACTATCTACCCTGCTAATGAATTGCTCTCAATCAAATGCTCTTCATTTTGTTTTGTTTTAACAAGGAAGAAATATAAAATAACTCATAATGTATGTAAATATTTAAGCATTGCTGCCTTTATGAATGTTTTTTTCAAAATTTTTATTTTATCATTTTTTTCTTAAAAGAAAACAATCATATTTTGCGTTACACGTAAAGGGAAATCACGAAAATATCTCTCAGATTGCTTGACGCTTAATGTTCAGGAACCGTAATGAATTTTTTTATATAATGAATCATTTTGCTGTATCTTTGACAGATAGCTAATTGTATTTGTGAATATAACGTGATGCTCTTTATATTTTTTGTATTTATATTTTTAACTCATCCCCAAAATCAAAGTAACTCGCAATTTAAGTATCGGCGGAAAACAATGTTTAAAAAAGTTATAAAAATAATTTATTTTAACCATGATTAAGTTGAAAGTAAATTTATCAAATTTTGCGTTATTCACAAGGAAAAACCACGAAAATGTTTTTCAGATTGATTGGCGATAATAGAATTTCAACTAAATGTTCAACATTATCTCAATGAAATTATTTTTTTATAAGCAATCATTTTTTAGTATCAGTCAGGCCTTGCCGTTGTGGCTCAGAAGATCTGGAGTCTCTTTGAGGTCAAGCTAACCGTGGGATGTTTTCGTGGTTTTCCTCCCCATGTAACGGAAATGAGGGTTAATTCCATCAAAAAGTCCCCCACGGAGGTAAATTTCACTCAATACTTGTTACAAGACTCTCCTTGTCTTCTGAATTGGATTTAAAATTACAAGACTACGGAGTTGATGAACATCAGTATAGTCGTAAACACAAAATTAGGTCAGCTGCTCGACGACGGTTATAAAATTATGAAATGGATAAAGTACATCTTTCTGAATATAACGAAAAACTCTTCTTTTTAACTCAATCCGTAAAACAAAATAAGCCGCAGTTTAAGCATCGAAATACAATTATTTTTATGAAAGATATAAAAATAGCCTATTTTAAATAAAATTAACTTAAAATTATCAAATTATCAATAAAATTATAAAATTATCAGAAAAACTACTAAATCATTTTTTTTAAGATTGCTTTTATCGGTAATAAACTTTAATCGGTAGTACTGACAGAAAACAGCGCCATTTTGATCACTAAAATAAACAAACTCTTATCGGAATCTAGATTTCGCTTAGTCTTAAACCTGCCGGATTCGTAATTATTTCGCATTGGAATTTAGTTCCGATCGGAATCAAGAGCTCGTAATACGGCCTAACTGACATTCACGGATTTATGACGTCACGAGAGCTTCATTTCGATCGGAATTAGATTCCGTGATCTGGTGATAGGGCCCCTGGTTCGAGATAGAAAAAGGCATTGTTGTTGAGTCCAATCCTTCAGGCCTTCAGGATCTAGCTACAGCTAGATCAGATCCATGAGACCGTTTACCCTAGCAAAGTCCAGCATCAGAAGTGGACTTGCATGTACATCTTCCTGAGCTAACCCCAGACAATCGAGGATAAGTCCAGGGGAAGCCGGTAACACTTCGTGCAAGTCTGGTAGACCTTTTGGCCGGATACAAAAGTCATGTATTTCAGGTGCCCACTTATAAGTCTCGAGACTGCCCTTTGATGTTTTTTCTGTCTCCTTTGAACTCCAAAGAGCCCCCTGGAAATTTCCTACTAATCCCGGGAGGGGCCAGCCAGGCTTTCGTATCTTTATATTTTATTAAAGAGAAAGTCTCTTGAAGAGCATAATCAATGGTCGCCAACTCAGAGCAGCCTCTTTTTGTTAAGTTATCTGCGACTTCATTTCCAGGGACGTTAACATGGGAGGGGATCCATTGAACGTGGACATCCCTATATTTTTCTATAATTTTAAGCTTATTGATAATTTGAATGCTAAAAGGTCATCCACACGACTCCAATCCTGCAAGTGTTGAAGGGAGCTTCAGCTATCAGTAAGGATACATACATCGCTAGAGTCTGTACTATGGAGAAAGGCCTTTAATCCCTTGTCTATAGCAATTAATTCACTTCCGAGGACTGAACAGTTATCTGGGTTGCGTCTTGAAAAAGCCGGACAGAGAGATTCTCTATAAAGGTACCGCTCCCTGTGTGATTCAACTCATCCGTGTATATTAAAATGGCTTCACTCGGAATACCATTTACGACCTCGAGAGCCAGCTGTCTTAAGTATTCAGTGACATCTGAGTTTTTGTTTGTGTGGGACAGAAATTCAGTGTGAAAGTGAACTCCAGGTAAGCCCTCAATTGGGCTGACACAAAGTCTTAGAGATGAATACTCCACTGATTGGGAAATGATCTTCATTTTATCAGCCAGACCAAATTCCTTTTTAATCTCTGGTTGTTTCTCCATTCAGAGGTTCGATTCTGATTTTCATAACTTCAGCTAAGGCCAGCAGGTAATGGCGCAAATTCAGTCTTCTGCCCCAGGGTACTTGTTGCCATTAGAAGCTGCTCTTCCCCTTCTCCATGTGATAATGAAGAAAAGAGCGTGAATGCTTCCTCGAGTTAAACAAAATAAAATAGTTTTGGATTAATTATTGTGAAAAAACCGAAATGTTTTTACAAGGCTCTGTGTATACCTCGGTAGTGAAGCGTCCATGTTGGGAAGTAATAAACACACAGAAAGAGAACACTAGAGTGCTTATTTTCTAGTAATACTACTCTATTAAAGGATTTTTAAGTCAACTATTCGGAATTAAGACGAACAGCATGTAAAAGGGGCAAAACAGTTGCATCTTGCTGATTACTCACTGTCCGATTTTATTAATTTTAGAACCTGTATACATATAATATGTGTATCATTTTGTGGCTAAAAGATTTCACAACAAATTGGTGCTAATCTCTCACCACTATTTCGGCCATTATACGACAAAAATAGATTACAAGATTTACCGCTGATATCTAAAATAATAGAATGTTTCCAACTGAAGGGAAATAAATAACCATCAAGTAAGAATGCATTTTGCACTTTCTTTTGCTACTATTGAAAACATAAAAAAAAAAGAATTGTTTTTACCAGTTGGGCATTGAGCTAGCCATTCATAATCACAACATTTCCCTTTAAGATTAAAATGAAGTCTCGCTGGGCAGGCGAATTTGAAGGCGCGTCCGTGAGCACACATGTAGTATTCGGAGCAGTTGGACGGATGATGAAAGAATATTTGTTCCTTCCCATCTACGGTTGGACAGTATGGACTCGGAACATCTGGCCCGTCTTGCTTATTGGTAGACTGTTCTTCACCTACATGGAAGTTAACGGGAATTACATTTCAATTTGAAAATTCAATTTTTCAATTGATGTTTAATTTTTTATACGATTTGATAAGACACAAACCTAAGTAACTTTTATTGGAATGTATGTAATACTTAAACTAGTCAAAGGAACTGTCTTTGTACATTAATGGAGTTCAAACCCATGCAGTGGCGGTTTGTAAACGACCCAGGTATAGATCGATGGCTTGTCTTTGAAGCTTGGAAGGAAAGGTTAACACAGGTCTAGATTGAGGTTAAAACAGATCAAAATGTAACAGTCATGCCGTAGCGTCTCGAAATGAATCAAATCGAATGAATCAATCGGAATGAACCTCAATGACCCCCGTGACCAGGGCCCGACTTAGCCTAATTGGGGTCAGGGGTAAAAACTTCTTTGGGGGCTTCCCTGCTTCACTACTTCAGTAATGAAGAACCAAACTTTATGGAGATACTTAAATTTTCACTGCATTATAGATAACAAGAAAATTGACTACAACCACAAATAGCTATAAAGTCCCTTCCCCTCCAATGGTTAGACGAAATATCGTTCTGTCCGTTTTACTGATTTTCTGACAATTCTATGCCCATCATGCCAAATGCAGTTTTCTGATTGTTAACTTTGTCATCTACCTGTGAAAAATTCATATCCTTGTTGACATTAGGCCGGAATTCAGCTAAATTTACGCAGTGACGTTGATTCAATTAAGCAAATCAGAAGTTTGTATTTTTGTAAACGCATCACATTTTGCGATATGTAAAAATACAAGCTTCTGATTGGACAAATTTAGCCGAATTCTTCCCTAGAAAGTCATGGATTTAGGAATTGTAGATAGTGTTCATACGATAGATTAATGAAGAAGCTAACATAAAACTGACGGATTTTACACTGCACTGATATTTTGATTAAGAAAAATTCATAAAAGAATGAAACGTAAAATAAACTTTCTATTCTATTTGGGGGCTACCTCTGATGTGGGAACCCGGAGCAACTGCCCCTGACTCACAACTGGCTTTTGCTGGAGTACATTACTTTACTTACAAGAGAAGTATCCCCAATACCAGTTCTAGATGTTGATAAAAGTCTTACCACAGAAAAGGTCTTGTCTTGAGGAATGCCAGTCGATGATTTTTAAAATAATCGTAAATGATTCTGTAGATGGGAACACCATAGTATTAAATATATTAAAGCAAGAAGTCATTTCCTTGCTGTTCTATATTTACAGTGCGCAAAATAATTACTACCCTGAATAACTTGTGATCTAATGATCGGATCTTCACGTTCTAATACCCAATCTTAATGGTTAAAGGGGGTGACTTCAAAGATGCTAATTAATAAGTGCAGGCGATATTTTAAGCTACGAAATCACAGAAGAGAGGTCTAAAGTTTTGACCCTTTAATGTTAATTTTACTTTTTGCGTATTTCGCTATATGTCAAAAAACTTTTTGAGTGAAACATTTTTGCCTACAATTCTAAAATTCGTTTGTCCAAAGATAATTCCATGTAAAAAATAATCTTTATTAAATATATATCATTTATTATTATTTTATTTAATAATAGTTTAAAAATATTTTTAATTGTAAGGTATACAATTTCCTGCATCATTTTAAAAAATATAATTTTTATGACAAAATACAAAATCTGAGCAAAATCGGCTGAATAGTTCCCGAGAAATTGAATTTCAAAGAAGTCAGATATTTCAAATTCGGATTACCATTCCCCACTTCTTTACTACGTAGAGAAGTGGGGACAACAATTAATTCGTTGTCGGCGTAAGAATCAGGTTGTAGTGATTATTCATTGCTAATGAACAATAAACAAAACGTTCATTAAAATAGTATTTTGAAATATAGCTTTTTTTATGGTCCGAAAAAATGTCAATTTCTGTTGTGCATATACTTTTCTTATGCATATACTTTCAAATTCAGGCTACCAAATCAATTAAAAATACTATTATTTTAAATTAAAATCCTATTTGATCGAGGAAGATGATAAAATATATGTATTTATTTTTTGCATAATTGGCTTGAAAATTAATAAATCAGTCACTTCAAGAAACATCTTAACGGGTCGCTATATAATACCTTTAGAAATATATAATGCCATTAAGTATAAATTTCTTTTTTAAATCTTCATTGAAATGGCATCCAATATGATAAAACTTGATAATCTTTTGAAATGTTACCATGAAAACAAGTAAAAAATTGGAGTGCGTGAAAATTATTTCGAATAATCATCTTTCACAACACACACCTCGATTTCCTCCCACACCCGTCTTGTTGTTCGCTACATTTGTCATCCTATACATTACATTTTTTAACCGTTAGCAAAATGGGTCTTAATTTGGATTTCATGGCGTTCTCACTTTTCAACTACAATAATCAAGAGTAATAGTAAACAGCGCTTATGCCTTGCTTTGGCGACCGCTGGTGTTTGATAATTTTTTTTAGAATTCCTTCCTTTATTTTCACTTTTAATTTAGTTATGCATTAAGTTGGTGAGTTTATTTTTGAGATATGGGTCCAGAGAAATCCCATAAATATTTCTTGAGTTGTGAATAAAAGAGAATTTCATAATTTGAACGATATTTTTGTTTTTATTGCTTTAATTAAGAATCAGAAATTCTGACCTACAGTTCAAACTGGATCGTTTTCAATACTAATTCAGGTGAATATCACAAATAAAGAGGGTCCCAAACTGATTAACACGGTTTTCAAAGGGTATAGAGTTGAAGCAAGAAAAAAACGATGCCAAGACCTAAACTTAATGAGGTTGAAAAAGCCAAAGAGCGTAGACGGGAATACCTTAAGCGTTACACACAAACGGAAAGATTCCGTTCGCAAACGCAAACATGAAGCCCGTCCCTCACAAAAGTACCAAAGTGGTTGACAGAATTGAAGCCTACCGAAGAGCGAATGGTGACTCTCCGAACCCCTTTCATGCAAATACGAGAACTGGGTGTTGATCACCAGTTAGGGATAAAAGGATCCATTGTCAAGGGTTCCTGGGGGTATTCATCCACTTTTCCTTCGAGGTTAATATCTTCCTTACCTGTACTATGCATGATTCTTTATCGCCTTACGAGATCATCGCCAACAAAAACAATTATTTTTATTTTATGAAATGCCGGATGCTATTTAGGCAAAGTATGAAATAATCGTCTTGATGAGGTTATTATGTAAATGATGTGCATGTTACTGTGAATGACCGAAATCGGTGGTTGTTGACTTTCACCGGTGAATGTTGACAATCAAATTAGTCGCTTTGATGACTGTCCGAAATATTTATTACATCCGATTTGATATTAATTTATTCGTGGATATAATTACATTTATTCGATATTTTAATACTTACTGACGATAGATTCGAACAAACATCAGTGTTTGGAGTATCGGGCAAATATATACCGGGCAATGGCACTTGACTTTAAAAAAACAGCAGTGTAGGGTATACCGGGCAGTGGCACTTAACCAGACCTAGTATGACCAGACCTTTGGTAAATGTCCGAAATATATACTAGGTCTAGTGCCACTTTTGCTATAGCTTAAATATTTAAAAAAAATTACACAAAGCGTTTGAATCAATTTTAAACTGATAACGAAATTATTGCTTTAAAATTAAAATAATAATAATAAAAACTGCGACAGATAAGAGTAATTGAAGTAGTTGCTTTATACAGCGCATGTGCGGAAAATTTAAAAAAAAAAATTATCCAGGTGCATCTAAAAGTGGATAAATATCTCAAGACACCATTGTCAAGGTACCCAATAACTTGCACAAGACTGTAGACTGTCTTCCACACAATATGAATGATTCATTCACCATTCATGTAAAATCGAAAAAGAGCCAAGCTTTTAAGTCATATTTCGTGTATGAACTTATGAATCCGAAACGGATGTATGATGCAGCTTACAATCTCCATTAAACACCATTGTACCCATCCGAAAATGTTAATATTGATCTCGATTGTCAGTTCAGTCATCGAAAGAACAGAATGTGTCTGAACTGCATTTAAATATGTCTGCGAAATTATGTTCAGGATTAACAGTTAAAGATGTCCAAGATGAAAACACAATAAAATTAGACAACAACCATTTTGCCTGTGATCGTCTTGCTGTGATCACAATTTTCTTCACTTTGTAGTGAATCGTATTTTATTATTATTATTATTATTTTGAATAAATGTCAATTCGAAACCACCATTTTAAATATCCCCCCCCCACTTATGTTGAGAATTTTAAAAATACACATTAATATGTATATTTTTTATAAGGTTACTTAATTTTGTCAAGAAAAGTGATTTAGAGTCTCTCCAATTGTCTGTTTATTCTATTTACTTGTGTTTATTTATGATTCAGACAAACAAGGAATTTCATTCAGCAAAACTCTTCCAAAAATATATCCCAGTGAATTTTTTTATTAACAATGAGATTCCCTGTAAGTGGCGAAGTGTGGGTATCTCCATCCTGATGGGTTGCTGAAAAGTGACATTTGTTTACGTTAGCAACTGTCCTTTCCATTCAATCTCGAGTCCATTCTCCTAAGTGACACATTCTAATTTCTTTCACAACGAATCTTTCTTAAAGATTTTAATTCTTTCTCTATATATTGACACAGAGATTTGACACAAAGAGAGGCACGAAGCCATTTCAAACATAAACAAACTAATTACGCATCGCACACAGAACAATAAAATCACGGTTACAATAAAATACATAAACAAATTATAAATCTAAGTTAAATAAAAGACGAGAAAGGATTATATTTCAACTCATTCGATATACGATACGATTCTCTATTTAATTAACTTATCTTTAATTAACATTCTAACTTAGGTAGAGAAACTTAGCTCAGCTGTAATACACCATTTTGCTGATAAAGATTAGCTGACATCATAGGTCGCATGTGAGGGTATGGGAGGTCTTCTTCTTCTTGAAGTACCCAAATTATTTGCTATTATAATATATTTCGTAGCAACCGAATTTCTACTCCCGAACATTTATGGAAGAGCTCGGATGCCCTTTTTCATTAGTGATTCACTCGAAAACCATTGACGAATATTTCAATTTTCTCCCCAAGTCAAGACTTTTCCAGCTTTTATCAAAACCCAGAACTTCCCTAATTAGTCTTGCCTACTGCCCATGTTTAGTTCCAACAGAATTCTTAATTTTTGACACTACCTATTTTGAAGTTCATTTTTTTTTAACCATAAACTGTAATCGTTAAGGCATCATTTAAAAAATTCATACATTATTTACCCTACTATGAAAATGAACTTTTTGAAATTACGATTTTTATATCGTAAGAAATGACCATCCGTTACAAGAAACTTGGATGCCATTCGATAAAATTTCGAGAACATGTTCGCAAAAGTTTTATCTGAAAACTTTAGAAATGACAGTGTATTTTACATTGATCTGCGCCCATGAAGTTGAAAACTTTTTTACAACTTTTATTACTGCATTTCTTCGAAATCCATATTCGCGAATTTTCTTCTGATTTGCTAAAACATTACAAAAGCATGTATATATTAATTCCAAAGGGTTATTATGAATACACAATTACCATAGTATTGTCTAAATTTCGCATCATTTTCCATTAATCAAGGTACCATTTATTTCAAAAAAATAATGTCTACTCAAATTTCATCTTACTTAAAAAAATAATATTAATAATATGCAAGGTATTAAATTTTTAATTAGTCGGATGAGAACCGAGCTACTGACGAGTTTTGCATGGAAATATTTCAGGATAAATGAGTTTCATATGAGTTTCAAAACGTTTTTGCTTCGATTCCTCTAGAATTAAACTTTTTCGTCGAAAAAATTTTACACCCGAGACTTTTTTTTTCATAGAAAGTTTTGTTATATGAGTATGAAGGATCCTTGAAAACATTCCTCTGTACGCATTACTCTATTTTGAGGGAAATGCGGTAGTTTGAGGTGGGGAGGGGGGAGGAATTGAAACTTCGAGGCAGGCGAGTGAGGTATTGGCTTCGATATATTTTTTTAATAGGAATTAATTTAATAAATCCAAACCAGAGATGATTGGACTAATAGTTTAGAAGATATAAGGGTTTTATATACGACAAGTACAAATGTGTACTTTTACCAATTTACGCACCTGATAGTGTAATCTAAGCAAGTGAGATATGATTTCCAATTTTTTTACGAATCAAAGGCATTTTAATGTACTTCAGAACACACTTGCTACCTAGAGACTATCTGAACGTGTAATTTTTCTGAATTGAATGAGATGAATTCCAAGACGTTCAACTTAATAATTTAGAAGTTATAAGCGTTTTAAATGCAAAAAGAACAATTTTGTACTTGCACTTATTTACACATCTTACATTGCTAGACAGACAAATGAGGTACTTTTCCCTATATATATATTATCTTTTCATCGAATGAGACTAAACATGAGTCAAAAGAGGTAATATTTTAAAAGTTGAAAGAATTTTTGTTGCAAAATGTAATGATTTTGATTTATACTTACTAAGAAGAAAACCATTGTAACTCCTTTAATCTCATTCAATTCAGTTCCTCAGAAAATGTACCTCACATGTCCACCTTCTATAATGAATAAGCGTAATATCCGTTCTCGAGAGATCGAAATTATTAAGGTGTTCCATTTTGTACACTCACATAAATATTAACCCCTTTGTCAATACGTGGAATATTTTAAAAGAAGCATCCCTTACTTTCAGCAGTACATTTAGCTCTGTGAGGAAGATCACAGGTTCTGTTGAATACATTGAAATGCAATCCAGAAGAGCACTTTTTGTTATGAAATGTGATGTGTCGTCCGTTGTCACAGACAGTGTACTCTGAGCAGTGATGTGGATTTGGAATGAAAAACTTGCCATCTCTGCCTGTTAAGCACCCAATGAGTTCGTTTGCAATCACTTCATCTCGCGATTCTGATAACCGAACTGAAAAAAAAAACTTTCATTAATTAATGGTTCATTAAATAAATAGGATTAAAATGTGTCTCAGAAAATGAACGAAAGGAAACATTCTATTTAGGGAGTAATAAAACACGATGTAGAAGGAGAGGAGGACATAGGATTGGCTGCTTTCTGCTAAAGAAACCAGAAATTTAACCTCACCCTATTTCAAAATTAAATATCAAGTGTGTCGGCCGATGCTTTCAGCCGCAATGTCACACTAGAAATACAATTAAAATGTATTTCTAGTGTGTCTGTCCCCAGACTGTTGTTACGTCATTGATGTTCATTTTGAAAACATTGCTTGATATTTTTTCGTTGTTCTTTAAATACATTTTCAAATCAGCGGTTCTTTTTTAGTAAATGCAGAAAGGAAGTTTTAGAAACTGCATTTTGAAAAGATATAAACATATCAGTAAAGAAATAAAAATAAAGATATAAACATAAAGATATTAACATATATTATTTCATATTAATGTTTTAACAGCTTAGACACTAGATATATGGACACCGTAGAAAAGTATAGTGTGATTAACAGGAAAAAATAACTCCTTAGTGTCCCAAATTATATACGTCGACGGACTCAAGTGTATTAAAAGTGTTTATTAATTATTTATTTTCAACATGAAGAAAATATACATAAAAAAAAGTAAGACAAAGTAGAGTAAGTGCCAGGAATAAAGCTTTTTGGGAGATGTCAAACGTAAGAGCGTATCTGTCAAATAAGAAACCATTCATGAAAAAGATAAGTTCGCAATGAACCCTCAATGGTAGTTAAATCGAGTAGCCGTTTGTAAAGGATGGGAAATTTTTCATAGTTTGCCACTCTCCAGGAATGGGGTGAAAATACTTAACTTCCAAATTTTGTCCCCGACAAAATACCGAAGATGAATTTTCTTTACTGTTTGCTTGTATTCAAAATTACATAAAATATATGACAGATATGGAAAATATTTTTTAAGCTTGAAAATTTTTTCATTTCACTTCAAAAGTATACCTTGAAGACGAGTTAGTTTGTCTGTCAATAATTATTTTTGAAATTGAACTGNCTCATTTTATGTCATTGTTTATAAACAATTTCTATTTTATTTCGTATGCTCTAGTTCTAATAACATGCAAAACATAATCATTAAAATCCAAAATAATCATCTACTAAAAATGTAAGTATCATATTATAAAAATTAGACCCCTTTCTTAGTTTTATGTCAAAACTATAATAATAATAAATGTGTAAAATCCCTTTAAAAATATATTTCTTTGTTTTTAATCCATACATTTTATAACAAAAAGTTAGATAAAATTTTCCAATTTATAAAATAAAACTGATATTTAATGCTTAAAAATATATTTTTTTTCATTCACACAACAGTTATTTTTGTTAGAATTGATTTATTGTTAATCATTTCTGAAAACAAATAAATATATTAAGCATTTTTACACAATTTTAGAACATTTAATCTAGACAAAAAAAAAATAATAATAATTTGTAGAAAGTAAAAAATTAGTAGAAGAGTAACGAAAAAGTGTCGAGAAACAGAAGGGAAAAAGAGAAGCTTCGTCAGAAGTGATCAGCAAATCTGGGCCTAACTGTATGAGTCTTCGTTTTGCGTCCTTCGGCTTTCTTCCATCTAGGAGGTATTGGCTTCAGTGACATAAATTAACAAACATAAATTTAAATTAAATAATGCAACACACTTTTGCCACATCCTGCTCTATAGGGATAATCACAGACTTGCAGCCTTGCGTTGAAATGTAATCCGAGGAGACAGTTTTTAAGATGTGGAATCCCATTATGACAGCTATAAAATTTCTCACAATTTGATGGATGAGGCAGATGGTGTGTCCCATCTTCAGCTGAGCATTCAACGATTCCTTGATCACGATCTAAAGCAAATGAAAACAATTTTTTTAAAAACTTTTCTTATACCTGAGCATAACTAAACTGTAATAACTAGCGTCAGACAATTTCAAACTTCAATTTTAAATATAAAATGATTTGATTCTCAAACTAAATATTTACCATTTCATTATTCTAGTTAATTAATTAGGTTTTTTACTTATAATCAATTAAAGATATTAATGGAAGAAAGTATCAAGTGACATTTTTGAAGAAAAGAAATTGAAATTTCAATGGGAAAAACTTATTTTTTGGTTCTTATTCAACAATACAACAGTGTTTTATTTTAGCAAAACTTTAAATTTCGCAGATCTCAGAGAAGTGACAATTTTTGAGTGCTCTCGGAGTAAATGAAGGTACCAAAAGCATAGGTTATACTTTGTACAACCTAGACTAGATTGAAAAACGGCGTGAATAAAATACTATTCAAGTACGGAAAAGGTTCATTTCTGTACTTGATTTGTGTTTTATTCGCGTTGTTGTTCTCTTTAGTCAATCAAAAGTGCATTTGTCAACAAATATCCAACGAGTTATAGTTCGTTCACTAGGAGTTGGCACTTGGCTCCGCCTTCATCACGTAGTATCCGCCGACAATACTATTTCGCTATTTTTGGGAGAAGGATGTGAACAATCCTGAACAAGGCTGCTATTTGGCAATCGTATGACAAAAATATTTATTTCGTAATCTTTACGTGCTAAGTTCCAACTGCTGGTGAACGAACTATACCTTAGAAAATTTCTTTTTAGCAACAAATTAAAACGTCAAACTGCAAACGCTGTGAGGCAAAGAGTTTAAATGAATGACAAAGATTTGAGCTTTCGCTAATTGGGCAAGAAATGAAGCATCATTTTCATTTCCTATTGTGAACACATAAACTTTGAGGCCGCCCATTCATTCATCACACATTAAAATGTCAGTTGGAAACTTTCAACAATTACTTCACACTTGTATTTGTTTTTCGTACGGGGCAAATAAACAGCAATACAAAATCATGCTCAAAATTGTAAGACTGACACACATAATAAAGCTAAAATGATTCCAATGTACTTTCGTTATTTGTTGTCTTTTCCAGTGGGTTCGACTAAGCATCAAAGCATTTCATCCAAATAAAGATTAAAAGCTGAACTGTATCATGCTGTTGTTCAAGGAAATTCAAGATATTTAAAATTTTCCCCAATCACGCAACTTTCTCATACATTTAATACACAAAAATTTAATAAATGTAGAGAAATTTTAAAATAAGGTATAAAAGAGGTGTTTAAATTAAATAAAGACGTAACGTTCGATACAGATTCACCAAACTTGGAAAGGTAGTAGAGGACTCATGTTCAGAACAAACGAGAGTTTGGTACCCATGTAACATGATGCGTAAATTTCTGAAAAATTGGTAAAGTCAATACACTTTATGAGTAAATTTTACGCAATATTGACGGAATGATAGAGATATTTGGTAAAAAAAAGCTCTGATATATTTTATGCATTATTAACGGAATGGATTTTACCAACTACCCTTCCCGCAGTGAACTGATCGTAAGGACACGATTCCCAGTAGAACACCGAAGTCAAGCATGACTGGCTGAGGTCAGTAAGCGGGTGGGTGACCACTTTGATCCGCCTGCGTAGGAACCGGTGTGCGGTATGGGTCCTCGTTAAACTGTTCTATACCGTAAAGTGCTCGACTTCGCACGCAGGTCATCGGGCTACAAGGCAAGGGAGCCATCCCCTCTGCAGAGGCTCAAAATGGCGATAGCATGTCTTCGGCTCATCCTTCAGGGATGTTTCCCAGAACGTCGCTGATAGCCCATTGGGCAGCTCTAGTGCGACGTAAATAATGTTCCTACCAACTACCCTTCGGTAAGAATGCTATCGTATATTTTACGAAAGATTCACTTGCAAGAGTCCAGGATTTTGTTGCAGAACATAAACTAACATTCAATGTTTCCAAATCAGTGACAAGCTTTTTCACCACCAATAAGCATATTTATAACTATTATCCCCAGATATCTCTGAGAGGTATTCCTCTCACTTATGAAAAGCTCCCTAGATATCTGGGTTTTGTACTGGACACAGAATTTACTTGCAACAAACATATTGAGGCCCTGGTGGCCAAGAGTAGAAAGCGACTGAACATCCTTAAAAACATCTCTGGCCGTGACTGGGGTGCAGACACGACCACGCTAAGGACAACATACATCGGTGACCTATATTAGAGTATGGTCAATAAATTTATTCTTGTGCGTCAGCCTCCAATCTTCGAAGACTTGATCGAGTTCAGCAGAGTGCGGGACGCATAATTATAGGTTTGCGACATTCCTGCCCTGGTGAAATTGTGTTATTTGAAGCAGACCTTCTGTTATTAAATATGAGAAGAGAGAATTGTCTAGTGAAATATTTTAGCAAACTACTTAGTTATGGTGCCCAGCACAGAACAACTGACTACCTCCTATACTGGACCAATAATCAGAGACTAGGAAGAGATAACCCTTTTTCATGTGCAATTTCCCTAAATACAGTCTACCAGGATGTCGAACAACATTCCCTTAAGACTTGCGTTGACCCCTCACGTGGGTTTCCAAGAGTACACTTCAGTCTGGATTTGGCATTAAGCACAAATAAAACTTCAGACGTTACTGAATTGCTACAACAACTGGCTCTCAAATAATTAACAACATCCTAGTGGAGGGCCTCTGCGTTTATACAANCAGAGTGCGGGACGCATAATTATAGGTTTGCGACATTCCTGCCCTGGTGAAATTGTGTTATTTGAAGCAGACCTTCTGTTATTAAATATGAGAAGAGAGAATTGTCTAGTGAAATATTTTAGCAAACTACTTAGTTATGGTGCCCAGCACAGAACAACTGACTACCTCCTATACTGGACCAATAATCAGAGACTAGGAAGAGATAGCCCTTTTCCACGTGCAATTTCCCTAAATACAGTCTACCAGGATGTCGAACAACATTCCCTTAAGACTTGCGTTGACCCCTCACGTGGGTTTCCAAGAGTACACTTTAGTCTGGATTTGGCATTAAGCACAAATAAAACTTCAGACGTTCCTGAATTGCTACAACTGGCTCTCAAATAATTAACAACATCCTAGTGGAGGGCCTTTGCGTTTATACAAATGGTAGCAGGGACGACCTGAGTCGTACTGGAAGTGGAGTCGACATCAAGAGACTTGATGGCGATATCAACATTAAAATGAGAAACCCGGATTCTTGTTCTGTTTTCCGATCGGAGCTCCTTGCTATTGAGGCAAGACTGCACGCGATTGAAGAGGATTCGCTGCTAGACCCTATCTGGATCCTAATGGATAGTAGAAGCTCTATCCAATATTTAAGTGCATGCCCCAGAGTGGGCGATAGGGGTGGTACGGCAATTCTACAACTGCTCAGTAAACTTTCCGTGAAGCGGGATATTTATTTGCAGTGGACTCCGTCCCACGTTGGTCTATATATACGGGAATGAGATCTCTGACTCGCTGGCAAAACTTGGCACAAATGAGCTTCTGCCGGAAAGTTTGGCACTCACAACCTCGGAAATTCACTCCATTAGAAAGAAAGGTGTCCAGCTAGTACTGGAATACTCCCCCAGTACATATCTGGCACTCTGGGGATAAGCCGGGTCGTGCTTTGCCCTTCAGAGGTAATAGAGGCGATCAGACCGCGTTCACTAGATTCATCAATGGTCACATAAAGTGCATGAGGTATGAATAGCAGCGAAAGGTCTATCCCACCGGCAACAAATGTTTCTCCAATGCAGCCAGCCCGGCCCACCTCCTTAGCTGCGTGGATTTTGAAAAGGAGGATTTTCTGCGCTACCCGGTCTTGCTTTTTTATTTCCTGAGGGTGAATGGACTCATGGACCTGGTCTAGCGGAGCTAGACCAGTGGGGATGGGAAACAACAACGACGAAAGATTGATGTAAGAATATTTACTATTTAGATTTAGTAAAAATGGTTCTGAGTATTTTATGCATTATGGACGAAGCAAATTTATCATTTAAATTTCGGTTCGAATTTGTTTACACAAATTTCCTGTTTTTTGAAAAACCACTTTTTTTTTTTTAAATGTGCCGTTTCAACTTACGTACATTTTTACATACTGTTGATGTAAATAATATGTAAAAATAAAGTACTCATTCTTACCTAGTAAAAAGTGTTTGGTAAAATATTCGTAAAAGAAACGAATTTGTTTACATAAAATTTTACGCTTTTTGGATAACCATTTTTTGCTATAATTCGACGTTTCAGTTTTTCGTAAATTTTACGAACACTTCGTAAAATTTAATGGTGAAATATACGTATTTTGACGTAAAATTGACGTTTCTCTGCTACCTTGGTAACTCTCAGCAGTCATTTTTCTTGTGAAATTTTTTTTTCGTTCGTTCAAAAAATGAGTGACATTAATATGGAAGAACGGTAAGCTGTCAATTTTTGATTCTGATAGGGTTCATTAAAACTTTTGAAAAACTCCAGCAGGTCTACGGAGACACAGTGAATAGTTTTTTGATGGCATTTTCAGAAAGAAGAGAGTCGATGGACGATAAATCTTGCAGCACTTCAACTGCATGAACCAATTAAAATGTTTAATAAATGTTTTGAGTTTTCAGATCATTGATTGCGGTTGTAATGCACGGAGAACAATTGAATTTTTTTATCGTTGTTGTTGTTGTTCTTGTTCATTTACGTCGCACTAGAGCTGAACAACTGGCTATTGGCGACGGTCTGGGAAACATCCCTGAGGACGATCCGAAGACATGCCATCGCAATTTTGATCCTCTGCAGAGGGGATGGCACCCCCGCTTCGGTACGCCGGCGACCTGCACGTGAAGTCGAGCACTTTACGGTAGAACAGTTTAACGAGGACCCATACCGCACACACTCGGTCCCTACGCAGGCTGATCCAAGTGGTCAACCACCCGCACACTGACCGCAGCCAGTGATGCTTGACTTCGGTGATCTGCTGGGAACCGTGACTTAACGATCAGTCCACTGCGGGACGAATTTTTTATCGTATTTCGAGAAATAAAATGAATTAGAACTACAGAAAAGGATCATGACTGTGAGATCAAACAGCAAATCGTGACAATAAATGGGTAATAAACTCATTTCTAGGATTATCCGACCTCTTTACTCACCTGACTCGAGTCTTTTTATTCCTCTTCTCGAAATTGAAAATTCATTTCAAGGGACGCCATTTTGGGACACTGGAAATTACTTAAAATGTCACCAACCCGATAAAGATTATTCTAGTAGTGTTATTAAGAGCGGAAGAACCATCATCGACTCCATATAGTT
The DNA here is from genome assembly GCF_043381705.1 of Parasteatoda tepidariorum. NCBI lineage: Eukaryota > Metazoa > Arthropoda > Arachnida > Araneae > Theridiidae > Parasteatoda > Parasteatoda tepidariorum. The sequence goes on from NC_092205.1 coordinate 1,665,497, forward strand.
TCCCAAGAGTACTATTTTAAAGGAAGCAATATTGAATTGTAATTTGTTGTAATATGTAATTCGAATGAAAAATATATCAGTCTCATTACTTAATGAACACACCTTGTGTATATGTTTTTACACAGCTAAAATTCATAGAGAAAAACAAGCTTTATTTAGACTAACTTACCACAGTTAACTTTTTCGGGATAATCACATAATTGGAGAGCGTCGTTAAAATGCAAGCCCATTGGACAAACCTCTAGTAGAGCAACACCATCCCTGCATAGAAAATACTTGGAACAATCAAACGGGTGGACGATCATCAGCTGAAATCGAGGATCATCTTCACTATGACATTTAATTTCATCGTTGATTCTCTCTTTGAGATGCAGTCCTAATTAGCAAAAGTTTTTTTTTGAGAAAGAAAACAAACATTTACAAATATTGAATAATTTCAGATAGAGTAGGCTACAGAGAAAATAAAAAGAGGGAAAAATCGAGTCTCGAAATTCGGCAAAGTTTTTGAAGTTCCCAACGAGGTCAGAATCTCAGAGGATCTGTTTTAAAATTTTCATTTTATCGTTCATCGTTTCAATTTTCATTGTTAACGGACCCTTCACAAAATATCTTTTCATAAAAACGGACCCTTCATAAAATATTTTAACTTAATAACGAACCCTTCACAAAATAATTTATCTTTTAATCGGACCCTTCATAAATTTTTTTATCTTCATTATTGTTTTGTTAATCGAATAAACCCTTCCCAGGAAGGGGGGGGGGAGAAAGACAGATGTAAGCCAACTAAATTTTGTCTTCGGCAGACGCTTTTTCCTTTATTCATCCGAAATTAATATTCTGCGTTCAGCAGTATAGGCTAAATACCAAATATTCATATGTTGCATCGCTAATTTAGTAGCTGCAATTGCTGTTTATTTTTTAAAATTAAATTTTTTTAATTATAATTTCACAGTGTTGAGCAAGATCTAGTATGTCTTTACAATTTAAAAACTCCTTGAAAAAGTTTTTTTTTGCAATAACGGACCCTATTTGTACAAATTCACAAAAGCGGAACCTGGTTGAAAGAATGCGACCTAACGTTTATTTTATATTTACAAATTACGAGTAATTTTTTCACAATTTTATAAAAATGGACCTTTCACAAAATGTCTGGACAGATCCCTGATATATACATCGCAGAGCCATTACATAACGACACCCTGCTAATAACAAGTAGGACCACCTTTAACCCTCAAAACTGCTAGCACCCGCCGTGGCATTGATTCCACAAGGTGCTGATAGGTAGTCTGAGGTATCTGGTATCAAGCGCTCACCAACTGGTCCTGCAATTTCCTCACATTGCGAGGGGGTAGCGTAGCAGCACGAATTTAGTTTTCCAAGTAGGACCACAAATGCTCTACTGGATTAAGGTCAGGTGAATTTGGGGGCCAAGACATGACTTGAAAGTCACTGGAATTTTCCTCGAACCAATCCATGACGATTCGACCCTTATGACATGGTGCATTATCCTGTTGGTAAACACCATCCCCCGCAGGAAAAACTG
>NC_092205.1:1667456-1688514 GCF_043381705.1 Parasteatoda tepidariorum
ATATATATATATATATATATATATATATATAATATAGCATAATAGAGAAATACAAAAAAGACGAAAAGAAAAAAAAACGAAGAAAATTGAGAGACACAATAAGTTTTGTTTTATTTACTGCTCATAAGCTACAAGTAAATAGAATTCATAAAACAGGTTCAAAATGTAGAGAAAACCTGGAAAAAATTACAGAACAACGAAAAAAGGGAAAAAGAAAAATAATAAAAAAAATCCGGTAAAAAATTCTGGAAAAAGGAAAAAAATAATAAAAATCCGGAAAATAAAAGATATAATCTTTTCATCAGCTCACACGATTATATCCGCAAAAAGGAGTGCTGTCTAATATTGTATCAATATAGCCAACGCAAAATATATCACTACAATAGTGTGAGGAGCACTCAAAAAAATTTTACAAAAAATTTACAACAAATAAAATAGAACACATTAAGTAAAAATATCACATAAAAACAGAAAATAAAATAAAAAGAATAAAACGGAATAAAACATGAAACGAAATCTAAAGAGCGAGTAGCGAATTCAAATGAACTTGCATGAAAGGGAATGATTTAAAATATTTTCGTAACAAGATTGCCAGATTACAAAATATGAAAACAGAAGCTGAAATTGAGGTAAAAGCGTAAATAGAGGTGTTTTGTTTTATAGTGCGTTTCTACTGCAGTACTGAAGTGCGTTTGATTTGTTAGTTACCAAGGATGGGCCCGAAAATGGATGTGAGCAAGGTAATATTATACTGGATAATTTAAAGAAATTAATAATTTTAGAAAATGAACTTTTATTTAAGAAGAAAATGAAATTAAATAGAAAAGAGAAAGAAACATGAATTGCCTGTTTTGCACATAATTTTATCCATGGATTTGCCCGGAATTGCACATGGTTAAAATTATATAAATTAAGAAAGAGGTTTTTTAGTAAATTTATTTACAATAATTTACAATTAACTCAATGATTTAATATAGAATTTAATTACTTTAGTTGGGTATCCATTGTTTTTTTTTTTATCAAACTTTGAAAGAGTTTGTATAGTTGTTTTTTGGATAAATAAACATTACTACATATTCTTTTAATTCTATTCATTTGATCAAAAGTGGTATTTAAAGAGATGTTTTTTAGAAACATTAGAATTCCAAGTAATTAGTTTATTTATATTAAAATTCAAATCATTTCTTTTATCGTATAAATCAACAAAGCAGATATTTTCTTCTTTCATAATACCTAAATCCAGAAAATTGTAATTAAATCATCATGATTACGAAGCAAGATTAATTCCTCGGGATAAATATTATTTAATAAAATAGTATAATCTTGAAAATTAGAGATAATTAAATCATTAATAAATCTAAAAACAAATTTAATATTAAGAGTATGATTTTTTTCATAATAATGCAAAAATAAGTTAGATAAGAGAGATGAAAAATTAGATACTTGTGGTATTCCATCAATTTGAAGAAAAATATATTTTCCATTGCCCAGATAATTATTAAAAAGACAAAAATTAATTAGAAATTCCCAATAAGAAGAAAAAAGAGAAAGAAAAATCTTTCTTTTCTTTCATAGTATGTCTTAAATATTTTAATAACTACGATTCTTGCAGAACAAAATAGTATACAAAATAAACTGTAGTTAATTTCTTACGGCATTCTATCCACACAAAAAAATACATTATGGTTTTTGTAAGAAAATATTTAATTTTGTACATTAAAAATTTTACTTACAATTTTTAATATACCACAGTCACTGTCCTTAATATATAGAGTCTTTTTATCCAAAAAAATATATTGGGAGATCCAAAAAAAAGAAGGAAAAAAAAACAGTAATATGTCAGGTATGATATTATTTAATTTATACTATATTATCTAGTAAATTTTGTACTAAGAATATTTTTGATACAACCCATGGCCTATAGTTTTTGCTTTATTTATGAAAAAATTTAAGAGGGGGTCTTTAAATACACCCCCTTACCACAAAAACTCCTATCAGTGGGGCACTTTTAATAATATATTTTCTAATCTATATTTAATTATACCACCTAACTTTATAGCCAGTTCCAAAACTTTATTTTATAAAACATCATACTATAAGTGTAGGTTTTAATTATTTTGAAAAATTGTTAATACATACCATATGTACAGTAAATACAGACAAATAAAGGCAACCAAAAGAGTACAGCCATTTCTAAAAGAAAAAAAAATATTCGTAATAACGAATGGCACCATTGTGTAATTTAAGAAAGTGAAAATTGTTAAAACCTTAATGTTTATTATAAAAATTTTAACATGTAATTTTTAAAAGAAAAACATAAATTGTCATCCCTCAGTCTTTACTTTTAGCTTAAAAGATGTTTCATAAATACGACACATTTTACGCAATAAATAAGTAAAAGGTAAATTATTTTTATGTCGCAAAATATAATCATTACTGTTATTGAGATGTTAATTATGGTCAAATTTAGTGTTAAAAATAATTTAGTGCTATCGAAAACTTATTTTTTTTTTGAAGGCTTCATTTTTTTATTTTATTTTTTCATGGAAGTATTCGCATGCAAACAAATATTTATAGATCGTTCTGAAAATAGAATAATAGAAAAAATTACGTAAATTGTTGTCGTTGAAATAATTCTAATTTAAAATTCATAATAAGTCACACCTAATAATAATAATCAACTTTTCAATATTTTTAAAAAAAAATTTTTCTCTCCTTTTCGAAATTTTTTTTTCTTCCAATTATCTTAGTAGATTTTCATCTGGTTGTTCATCATTTTGTTCCTACTGATCTTTTATTATAATAATAACTGACTTTAGTCTCTTTTTACTCCAAAGACACAGGTTTTTGAATGTTACCGTGACTGACCGAAATCAAGAGAATGTCGACTTTTTTTATGAATGTCAACAATCACAAAGTCACTTTGGTGAATGTCAGAAATATTTGTTATATCAGCTTTATTTATTCCTTGATATTATTATATTGATTCGATATTTCAATATCTGCTGAGGATGGATTAGGAGAAACATCAGTGTTCGTAGTACCGGTTAAAGGCGTATCGGCGTAAAGGCAGTGGCACTTTAACTTTAAAAAAACATCGATGTAGGGTATACCGGGCAGTGGCACTGAACCTTAAAAAAACATCAGTGTAGGGTATACCGGGCAAATGTATACCAGACAGGAGCACTTAACTAGTCCTTGCATATATTTCAGACATTTACTGTGGCGACTATGTGATTGTCAGCATTCACCTGTTGGAAGTCAACAACCACCATTCACATTAACATATAAATTAAAAAAAGTCTTTAATGAAACTGTTGAGCTGTGATCATTGTAATTAGAGAGCTGTTTGTTATCTTTACTTACCATAAATTAAAAACATTTACATAAAAATTCCTTAGATGGATTCCTTGATGAATAAACTTTAGCCTCTATGAAAATGATCCCAACTGATATAATTATGTGTAAAAACATATTTACTATTTATGAATGATAGAACTATTTTTAATAAATAAACAATTATGTTTGCATTTAATTTTATATCACAAAAATGAGATAGCTTTAAAAGATGAGAAGAATTTGACTTGTTTGAGGTGCTTAGTTTTTTCTGAAAAAATAAGCTTTTTTTTTCTAACTTAACTTTTAACTCTAAAAATAAATTATGGATAGAATCGTCAAAAAGAGCTCATTAAATAAGAGCCTCACGCAAATATTTTGACTACATTTTAACCTACCTATTTGTTTTGTTGAATTTTTTTGTTTTGATATTATTTCGTGTTTCCTTATTTGACCTTTATCGTTTTTGGAGCAGATGTTTGCCCGGTAGCTAGGAGAGGTTTAAATAGTCTCTCCTAAAGGTCTCGGAAAAAATTCCGTGCCTCTTGAAAGTGGTCGCAAATAGAGATGGTCGCTATACAGAGGTTTCATTGGATATACAGGAGATGGAAACACTTCTATATTAATACATTTTTTTTCATATTTCTCCAGAAAAACTCATAATCATTTAACCTATGCCAAAATAAGTAGCAATACATTAGTAACTTGTGGCAGTTATTTAGGATATTATAACTAATAATTACACTATGGACATTTTATTAATAAAACTTATTTTTTTGTCTTGCGTTTTATGTTATAACTTCAAAAATATTCATAAAATGAAACGAAATTTTTAGAGCATTTTAAAATTGATTATAAATTGTTGGCTTTCAAATTTGAAACAAATTTGTTCAAAATGAGTCAAGATAGGAGTCATTAAAAAAGCTCTTTTATACGGCGCATGCACGGAAAAATTTTAAAACATTTCTCTTCTTAATCTTGCAGTGAATCGTATTTGTCAACTAATGAAATAAGTCCGATTTAAATATCCTAAAAATTTAAAAAGTTTCAAGCAATTTTTTAAGTAATTTTCGTACATTTTAAAATAATGCTCAAAATGATAAATGGTTTTCCAAATATTTCATTTTGTACGATTAAACAAGATTGATTAGAAAAGGCATAGTTGAGGATCATCCCCCTTAAAAGTATATATTTTTTGTCGGTTTTATTTTCTCATTGAATCCCATTTTGGAGTATGAGCGTTCATTGTAGGGTTTTATCCTTTGCTATTAAATTCTGTCTTATTGATACAAAATAATTTTTGTAGAAAACCCCTTATCATTTTGAGCTTTCTTTTAAAAAGTGAAAAAACTACTTTGAAAATTGCTTGAAACTTTTAAGATGTTCAAATCGGACTTTTTTCGTTAGTTGCAAAAAACGATTCACTACAAAATAATTTTTTTTTAAAAAGTGTTCTGAGCATGCACGGTATAAAACAATTTTTTTTTTCTACAAAACTTTCTACAAAATTTTCCACAAAATAATTTTTTTTTATAAAAATGTTCTGAGCATGCACGGTGTAAAATAACTACTTTAATGACTCGTACCACGCGCAGTTTTCAGCGAATTATTTTCAAATTTTAAAGTAAAAATTGCATAGTTCATTTTAAATTGCTCTAAAAAATTTGTACTATTTTATTAAATATTTTTAAAGTTAGAGCAAAAAAAACGTAAGAAAAAGAAGATTAGTTTTTAATAAAATTGTCCATATATTTCCATAAATATTCAAGCTAGGCTTAAATTTTTTTTTGCAATTATTGTATATAATAGGCGTTGGTGGGATATGCTAGAGGCCTTAAGTGCCCAAAGGCACGTAGAGGATAAGTAAAGTAAGCATATAATAACCAAAATAACTGTCACAAGTTACAAATCGATTGCTACATTTTTCGACATAGGGTGTTCAAAAACACTTTTTTTTTCATTTGTAATTTATTGTCGTTCCTCAAAGCCTAAATCGTCATTGATATGCTTGTCTGGATATAATAATTCGTTTAGCATTTTCTGGAGAATCATGAGAAAATGTATTAGTATAGAAGTGTTTCCATTTTTTCCCACTCCCTGCACCCTGCATGTATATATATTTATATATAAATATANGAAGCTTTTTATGTTACATATATATATACATATATATATACATATATATATATATACATATACATATATATATCTGTGTGTGTGTGTTTTACTGAATATCCTTTCTTAATTTATTATTCAAAACGAAACGCTTTCTCACACTTTTAAATTTTTGGCTCAAGCATGCATTAATTAAAAGCAAGACATTTTCTCTTTTGCTCTTTGTGAGAATCGCGCGCTCGATTGAATAAACCAATTACAATTATTAAGATTTCCCTTATTCCCTAAAACGAGACATTTTACGGATTTACTTTGAAAATAATAGATTATGATTGTAATTTTGAATTTTTTTTCTCATTCTTGATGTTTCAATTGAAATAATATTTTTTTTTACATTGATATTATTTTCATTGCTAAACAGATATGTTTATTTTTGCATTTCGAAAACTTATTTGCTGTTATTGAAATTTTTTTTCTTGAGAAATTTTTATTTTCAGTGAATTGATTGTTTTGATTGGCATAAAAAATGTTTGGGGAAATTATTTTCAATTTTATTGTTTTACATGTTACAGTTTCTATGATTTATTAATTAGTAGAATTAAAATTTTTGTTTCAAATAAAATTAAATTTTGTTAAGATAAAAATGCAATTAAAATAGTTAATAATTTTTCTCTTCTAAATGTAACTACATTAATTGTTGGAATTAATTTTAAATATATGAATGCAATTACAGTGTGGCAGAAATTATAAATTAAATGTGGTAACCAAAAATAGTGCAATAAATAATTTTGAAAATCAATAAAATAGTTTTCAAAATTTGAATTTAAATGAAGATAGACCCGGATAAAGTTCAGGTATTTCCATTAACAGACCAAGTTTATAAGAGAGAGAGAGAGAGAGAGAGTCAATTCCAACATAAAGATAAAGTGACCAAACACAAATTGACTATGAATAGTATCCGGATACGCTCGAAATATTTTCAAAATAGAAATAAAAACATTAAAAATGACAAATACATGATTGTGACTAATAAAATTATCTATTTGATTTGAAGTCAACACAAATCGTACGTTAAATATTATCCCAACAAATATTTTCGAAAAATTATATGTCCAAAAAGAAAAAAAAGATAAATGAAAACAAACAAAAGGTAATTTGCAAATTAACCAAATTTGCACTTCAGATTAAAAATAAGGAAAACAGCTAGATCAGTCAAAAATTAAAAACTGATTTACCTTATACCATTTTAAATTTGAAAGCTTGTTTTGGATTTCAATTAGTGACTAAGTGTGTTAAACAGGTTGTAATGCAAAATCTGAGAAGACTTATCACCTTTTCTGATTATAAAAGCAGCTCATCCTTACACATTCCTCCTGAAATCCTGGTTAATGTTTGCAATGAAAATACCAATAAAGAAAGTAGAAAGAAAAGAAAAATAAAAGAAGGAAGAAAATAAATGTTAAATATAAAAACAAAATAATGAAGATGTTAAAGAAAATAAAATTTTGGACTTGAGAGTAAACAAAAATAAAAATGTAAACAGAGTGAATTTAAAGAAAGATTAAACAAAAAATAGACTAAAAATAAAGATTTAAATAGCAAAACTTAAAATAATCTTGAATTTTCTGATATTCTTGAGACTGATTGTGATAACGTGGGGCAGCATTGTCAAAATCATGTTGATGGAATTATGCAAATTCAAGATATAAAAAAAAATTCTCAACTTATTATTTTAGAAGATTTTTCAGATATTTTTTCTAAAGATAAATATGATGTAAGGAAAATAAGAATTGAACCCAAAAAGGTAAGATTAACATCAGACTTACAAGTGTCATATTTTCATAAGAATGAAAATACCGAAGTCTTAAACTACAGAATAAAGACCGAAGTGTCATTTTTTTTAAAATTGTGTTCTCTAACAAAATAAACAAAACTGAAGTCAAACTTCAGATCGAAACTTTTCCTTTAACAGAATGCCAACTTGTATTTTCATATTTTTATGTGTCATGTTTTTGAATATTTACATTTTTAAAAATATCTGGAAGTTTACAATTTTAAATTAGAGTTGTATGGAAGAAGAACAATATTTATTGATAAAAACTGTTATCAAGAAATATAAACTTTGAATTTAGCTGACAAAGAGTCAGAAAAACTATTTAAAAATTTTTTTTAAATCAAAAAGTTGGCCTGCTTTTCTATATTCCTTTAGCAGTGAATTATGTGTTAAATTAGTAACACAGTGTTAAATTATTATCTTGTTTATTTAAATGTGTTTTGTAATTCATACTATTTTTATATATTGATTGTAATGTGAGATTACGAATTTTATTCTGTTTATTTTGATTGTGCTTCTATCACAGGGAAAGTTTTGTAAATAGATATTTTTTTTAACAAACTTAGATGGTAATTAAAAATTTTTCGGATTGGGAGGATGTATAAAAAGCTCAATTAAACTTTTTATGTAATTCCTTTTCTGTAAATCCTTTTAATGCATTTCTGGAGTATTAATCATCGACTATATCAACCTTCATCTATCAAAAGGTGTCAGAAGTGAGATCCGTTCATCGAATTCTATCCCAGATAAAATTCTGGAAGGGGAGTAATGTGGCATAACTACCACTATAAATATTAAATACCGAATCACGTCCGGGTCACCAATGAGGGGTTGTAATTATCGACTATGTCAACTTTCATCTATTAAAAAGTACCTCAAGATAGAATCAAGTTAACTTGTCTTATATACTAGGGAATTGTTATTTAATATTTATGGTGGTAGTTACGCCACACATTCATTAAAAGTAAGAAATTTTTCCCTCTTGCTTCTTGTGAGAATCGCGCGACCTATTTAATTAACCAATTACAATTACTAAGATTTACTTTACAATTACAATTACTAAGTTTAAAATTCGAGAAAACATGGAAAATAATGAAGATTAATGAAAAGAGAAGAAGAAAAATTATTAAAATAAAATACTTTTAAAAATATTTAAAAAAAAAAGAAATACATTTTTTTTTAATTAAAAAGTCGGAAAACTAAATAATGAAAAGATATAATCTCGTCATCAGCCCACACGATCATATCCGTTCTTCCTACTTGCAGGCTTATGCTGCACAGTAAATAAAAATAATTAATTTTCTTGATTTCTTCGTTTTTATCTTTATCCCTTTTCTCTTTATTGTGTTATTTATGTAAATATGTATGCATATATCGTACTTTTTACACCTCATTTTTAAAAACTTATAACTCTTTTTTTCTGACTAAGGATATTCTCAAAATATTATTATATTGACTCACAAATACTCGTTTATACTAGGTACCAGACCACGGTCATACTTCTTTCCCGTTGTTTCAAAAAGACACAAGTCAGTATAGGAATAAAATAGTCTTACTTACCAGTCATCGGAAACACAGCACTTGAAATAAAACTTTAGAGGCAATTGAATTTACATCAAATAAAGATGTTCTTTTATCGATACATGTATATTTATGGTGATAGTTAGTGTACTCAGAGATAAGGTGTCGATAAACCTGTCAAGTTTGACGTGTTTTTGTGACATATTTAAATCTGAGTTCAAACAGTTTGATATTTTCAAAAGAAAAAATTGGAATTCTTCGAGGGTTTAACACTTTCACTATTGCTTTTATTTACTTATATTTATTAAATTTCAAAATTCTATTTAATCTTTTTGTTTTATCGATATTAGAATTGAGAAAAATAAAGTGAGTGAAATACTAAAATCAATTGTCAAATACTTTTTAACAATGCAACTAAATTAATTTTTTTTAAAACATCTTGAAAAATATATGCATGTTTCCAGATATATTCATATTTTTTTGTGTGAAAAGAAATTGGAGGAACTTACGATCTAAAAGTTCCTTTATTACTCTAGCAAATAATGAATATATATACGAACTTAGACATTTGAATAGAGGTTGCGGGCAATGTTTAAAAAAAAGTATTGATCATTATATAGTGATGAAGATCATTATATATATAGTGATCTATAGATTTTGGCAAGAACAAATAATTATTTTTNAATATATATACGAACTTAGACATTAGAATAGAGGTTGCGGGCAATGTTTAAAAAAAATATTGATCATTATATATATAGTGATGAAGATCATTATATATATAGTGATCTGTAGATTTTGGCAAGAAAAAATAATTATTTTTTTAACCAAAATCTCTGCTTTATTTGATAGCTAAAATAAATAAATAAATGAAAGTGAAAACAATAAACCTACATTCTTTAATCTTATAAATTAACTTTTAATTCCTTAAATATTTTTACTGCTTTATAGCAAAATAATAATTGTGAATTAAAAAAATAATAGAAAAAGAACGATTTGTGAAAACTTAGACACAGAAAAATTCTTTTTGACATCAAGCCAATCATCTGTATAAATTTTAGCGAGGTCGATATTTTAACTTTTTGTGGCATGATATGATTAATTGGTTGTAAATTTTTCCCTTACGTTTTTTTTTTTTTTNTTTGTTTTTTTTTTTTTTTTGTCCAATGTTTTTACAAATACGGATTATATATTTGCGATATCTGACAAAAAAAAAAGAAAGAACAAAAAAAGCCTAAAGAGCAAATTATATTTTTAAATTATACAAAGCGCAAAATAAAAAAATGAAAAAAACATGAATTACTCTGAATAACTTTTTACCTAATGACCGGATTTTCACGTACTCAATATTAATCGAGCGAGAATGTAACTTCAAATATGCTAATTAATTAGTGCAGAAAGTTACGTAATGAGTCACAAAAACGTACATCCTCCTCTGAAGTAATCTTTTTCGGCGGATTATGATTTCAGACTCCCAGAATTATATAAAGTTGAACATTTTACTTTTTGCGTATTTCGTCAGATTTTGCGAAAATGGAAGGATTTTTTACACACAATTATAAAATTCATTTACATTAAAAAATAATTCCGTGAAAAAAATAGTTTTCAATAATAATTTATTATTACTCTATTTAATAACAGTGGAGAACATTTTAATTGTATAAACATTTTTACATCATTTGAAAACAAAATAAAAAAAAATTGAGCGAAATCCCTCAAACAGTTCCTGAGAAATAAAGTTTTAAACATTCAACTTCGTTAACTTAGATGAAACACTGCAAAACATTTCAGATGAAATAGTTCACTTTATCGTGTTCATTACCATAACACTGTCAAAGCCAAATGAAACGAATAAGCAGATCAAAATAACTTTGACATTTTCAAGGAATATATATATATTTACGAAACCAAATAAAAATTTTAAATGAATGTAACAGGGCCAAAATAACAAATTGATCTGCAATATTTGCCTTGAACTTATTTTCATGTATGTTTCTGTTGTCTGTAGAGTAAAAGAATTAAAAAAATAAAAAATAAATAAAAATATTTAAAAGGTAAAATCTATTTTCCTGCAACTTAAAAGAACGAAACGATCTTGAATCTAATGCTATTTTGGCTTTTAATTTGTGCAAAGTGTAATGTAGTGTTTCCAATTTCAATGGTGCTCCATGAGAAACATCAAAAAAGTGTATTGTGACAAAAATAAAGACAAGGTTATCGAAAATGTATTGACACAAGCCGTTTATAATAATATATGGTATTAAAAAAAAGTTTGCGAATAAAGTTGCAATGATGAGGTTTCACTTCATTCCAATAAAATCAGAAACTAAATCTGTTATAGTAAATGTAATAAAAACAAAAAATTTGAGATCTTATAATTGTTCTTTTCTAAATTATGATGTGAGAATCTGTTGAAACAGAAATGTCGGTGAGCCCAGCAACAAATAATGGTTATTGTCATAAAATTGTCTAAAGACAATTAACAACGGAACAGTTCGTCATAATCTGGCTTAATGCATATTTTTTCTTACCTTAAAATGAGGTACAAAATAGAACGGTTGCAAGATGAGCTAATTGTTTTAAGCCACGTGATAAAAGCCGCAGTTGACGGCTGATTGACATCGAACGATTTCGCCTCTTCATGGAATCCGGGTTACAAAAGATATGTGGAATTCCATGTGTTGAAGATAAGTCATTATTTGGCACAATCTCAAAGGAGAGAAAAAAAAAAAAAAAAAACTATACAGTTAAGAAATTTCTATAACTAAGCAAGAACTACCCACTTTCTTCTTCATTTATTTGTTAAAAGATTAAAATTTCCAAAGCTAAGGAAATCAAAACTGATTAATTTGTTTGTTATTAATTCTAATACAGCAGAAAATTGCAATTTTTTTGTTTTGTTCTGTTAATAATAATTGACCAAGTGCATATTTTTTGTTTTAAAGTACTTGTATCAAAAAATTATTCAAAATCATTTCAAGTCATGACTAATATTTTGAAGGTAAGTGAAGTGATTCACACTAAATTTCATAGAACGTAAAGCCCCACGTTATAAAGATATTCTGCTGTTATCACTGGATAAATTTTGCCGTTTTTAAAACCATTCAGAAGTTAAAATTTTCCTAATTTTATTACAATTTATACATAATTATTAAAAATTTGGAGTTCTAATATAACTTTTTAATCTTGTTGAAAAAACATCTCATTTTTTACACCCTATTAAATTTTCCATCCTTGAAAAGCACAGCTAAAATGAAAGAGAGGGATCACATGACACAGAAGGGAATGTTGAGGACAAAGAGAGAATTATCTAAATGCAATTTCTTTATTTCATTTTACGCATTGAAATGCATTCGACTGAACTTAGTTACTTAATTTGAAGGTTTTAAGCCTTTTTAGAACTTATTTTTAAAGTTATTAGGAAAGTTTTGACAGTCTAGAATTAAAAAAAAAAAGTAGGCTCAATAAAATATGTTTTACTGAATAAAATAACAGAAAAAATAATCACAAATAATTATTTGTTACTTACTAATTGCGTTTATATAATTCTCCTTGGTTAAAAAGGAGAAAGTAGAATACCATTTTTGTCCCATTAATAATTCAATTACAATTACATAAAATTAAAAAAAAAAAATTCTTTTTGTGTTAAGAAAAAAGGATAATGTTTAAAAAATCTTTTTTTTTTTTTTTTNAAAAAATTTTTTTTTTTTTTTTTTGCAAAACTAAAATTTTTTGATTCAAGGATTTGCTTTGTTAAAGTTCAAGTGGGTCTTAGGTACCTACATATTTGAAACTTTTTTAAAATATTTAAAGATTTTTCTTGTGCTATTGTACCATTTGATTAGTATATAACATTTGTTCACATATTTATAGGGTTCTGGGAGAAGTAAATCATATTAGCAGCTTTTTTAAATTTCTTACTAACAAAGTCAATTAAAATTTTGAAGGAGTATGCTAGGGATGCACAACCTTTTTGAGTGAAGGGCCACTTGCACAGCAGGTTGACTAACGAAGGGCCGCACCTGTACTTTGACACGTTAATGGGAAATGTAGTAATATTCATTTAAACATCAGTGTTATAATTTTTTTTATCAATAAACTTAGTAATAAATTTGTAGAAAATTAAAGGCGTTCAATTATTAGAAATATTCAAAAAAAAAAAAAACTAATACTTTTTTTGAAAAAAAAATTGCCATTTTTATCATATCAGAAATTGATTTAACAAAATAAAAAAACATTGGAGAAAATAAGTTTTTTTTTAATCATATCCCGCAATACAAAAATCATTTTAAAATAAATTCTAATAAAAAAAACTGCAATGCTGTCTGAATGAAAGAAGGAAAAAATTTAGTTCATAATTGAGTAATATAAATTCAAAATAAATGTTTTAATTGAAGAAAATTTATTAGTCTAAAATAAAAACAAAACTGCTATAGTTCAAAATAAAATTCAATACTTATGTGATAATGTACTTTATTATTTTTTATCGATTATTCATAACTACAAACAGGGAGCAGTTTAAAAATTCAGGTTTTCCGTCACTTTGTGAATTTCTCAGGTTGCAAAAAACATTGCATGTAAATTAGGGATGCTGCGAGCAGTACCGTCTTTACGTATAGGCACACTAGGGCAATGCGGGGGGGGGGCTTGAAAATCTTACTTTTTTTAAAAAATTGCATTAAAAAAAGCTAAGAATAAATTCATTACCTTGTATATATTTTTTTTAATAAATTTATATAGAGTATGCATTTTTTTCTTCCCATTAATAGTGATTTATTTTCAAACACAAAAAATTTGAATAGTTTATCACCAAGATAACCTAAAAAGTAAACCGAAATCTATTTTTCATCGCTCCAATGAAGATTTTCGGTTCTTGGGCATTGTAAGATGTTTTAATAATACCATTCCAAATCACTGGTACATAAGACATGTTAATTCGATCCTATGTCGGGGTACCTTTTCATAGGTGGCGGTTGACATTGTCGATAACTACTATCCCCAGATGGATGATCTTCGGACTTAATGTGAACATTCACAGAAACGCCCCCTTCGATCTGAGCACGCCTACTTCGATGAATGGTTTACATTGAACAGTTGACTTGCTGCTTATGACCGCGACATTACCCACCTCCTCACGCTGTTGCTACTCAGTCTCGATCACACACAACGAACAACGTATACAATCGACTGCTAAAGCAATCCAGGAGCGACCACGAACGTGAACTTAATACAGCTCTCATGATCAGCACTCAAAAGTACGGTGATCTTAATACAGTTCTCCCGACTTTTCACAAAAACAGCAATGAATCAACTAGTGGTATCCATTCATCGAATTCTATCGCAGCTATAATTCTGGTGGGGGAGTACTGCAGTGTGTTTACCACTACAAAAAATACAATTCCAATTCACTAGAATATAGGACATATTAACTTGATTCTATTTCTCTACCTTAACAAGTACCATTTAATTGTTGTATTTCGTGTAATATGTCTATTGTTTTTGCTTAAGTTCTCCTTACAGGATGAGCCCAGTTAGACTAAACAGAAGAAGAAGAACTTGATTCTATGTTGAGGCGCCTTTTCATAGATGAAGGTTGACATTATCGAAAACTACTATCCCCACAACAAAGCAACTGGGCACGACAGGATAGCAGCTGAGCTGTTAAAATGTCATGGTCCAGTATTTCTAAAACTAATTTATAATCTTATTACTGATATTTGGAATGCTGAAATTTTACCTTCTGACTGGAACACTGCCATTATTTGCCCAATATATAAAAAAGGTGATACCATGGCAGTGGCATACGCAGAATTTTTTCAAGGGGGGTGTTAATAATTTTCTGAAGCTACTAAAAGAAATTCGAGTCTGTAATAAAGCACTATTATTTCCCAAATTTAGACAGCTAGACAATTTTGACTTTTTATATAGACAACATTGTTTAGTTAAATTTTGATTTGATTTTTTAAGTTTAAGAACATAATCTAATATCTTCTAAAGAAAGTCCAATGTCATATGGGTGGGAAGTAACACTTTGAAGGCCACTTTCACCAGATTTTGTTATGTTAGATACGTTTTCTTCAACGGAAGTATCACATTTCTGTACAACAGAAAAACTTACATTGGTACTAGATGCTGTCACCTCACTAATTTCAGGTCGCTGTTTTTTCCCAAAATAATTAAAAATTGTTAAATTTTTGCATTTTGACATCTTAAAGATCCAAGAACAGCAAATATCTATATATATATATGGATTGGTACAGAAATATCCGCTATGCTACAATCTCAAAGCTTCGAGCTGGAATGAATAACTTCAACGAGCACAGTATCTCCAATGGTATTGTTACTGATTTCTTCACTAGTCGAAATAGTGGCGACGACGGGTTCGGCAATTGTTGTAGTTGTAGTTAATTTANGTTCAGAATTTTACTTACCTTGGTTCAATAGTTACTGCCGACAATAACATAGACAATGAGATTCGGAGTCGTCTAATTTGTTCAAATAAAGCTTTTTATGGTTTAAAACGTTTTTTCAAATCCTCTCTTTTATCAAAAAATACAGAACTTTTACTCTATAAAACATTAATTAGGTCAATACTTACCAATGGCTCTGAGACCTGGAACCTAACACAAGCTGGTGAAAATAAAATTGCCATTTTTGAGAGAAAAGTTTTGAGGGCCATCCTTGGTGGGATAAAAATAAATAATTCCTGGAGAACACGATATAATACAGAACTGTATAAAATCTACAGAGAGCCAGATATTGTGAAATTCATTAAAATAAATCGAATGAACTGGGCAGCTCACATTTTCAGAAGGAATGATGACTCAAATTTAAAGAAAATCCTATTACACAAACCCCTAACGAACAGGAAAAGAGGTAGACCCAGGCTGAGATGGCTGGATTTAGTTGAGACTGATTTCCTTACTCTAAAGGAGAAAAACTGGCGAACAAGTGTCAAAAGTAGAGAGAAGTGGATTCGAATTCAAAGCAAGGCACTGGCCCACCCTGGGCTGTCTAGCCAGATATGATGATGATGACTATCCCCACAAACTGTTTAGTTTGACAAAATAATTCATACCTTTTGAACTTTTCTTTTATTTGTTGTACCTTTATGTTTATTTAGTTTAATTATTTTAATTTACTTCCATGGTTTTGAAAGTTATTTTATTAAATTAGTTAGCATCTGTTTTATTTAAAAATTATGCATAGTTTAAAAATGCTTCGAGTTTTTGTGGTAATCAAAATGAGTTAAAATTATTGCATCCTATCTTAAAAATGATTTATTTTATGTATGTGAAGTTTTTTAGTCTGTTTTTAAGCATTATGGCATGTTGTAGGTCTAAAACATTTTTGTGCGCGAGGGCCCTGAATGCTATTGAGACGTCCCTGGTTGCGAGTATTTGGCCCTTTTGTCAAAAATTCAGTTGGTCGAATGATCTGCCAAATATTCGGCAGAATATTTTTTAGAAAAGTATTTTTCTAAGTTGCATTTTTTTTTTGAAGTATACATATGTTAAAGAATAATTTAAAATTGTATCTCTAATTGTATTTCTAACTATATTATAGAATTGTTTATTATAAGAAATAGTTTTTTACGCAAATTTCTTAAATCCATGTTTCTGTACATGACTTGTAAATTTATCATCTAGAAGACAAATGGAAAAACGAAACTTAAAGAACTGAAACTAGATTATTTTATACTGAACCCCAAGTTTTTGCACTTTATTTTAAAAAAATACTATACTCGGGCAAGTCAATTCCGTCATTTTTTCGATACTTGACATTTTTACTGTTTTCATTATAATGCAGCATTTTAATGGAACGTCTCATACTATTAATTTATAGTCACTTTTTTCCATGTACTGTAATATAAATAACCAGTAATATAGAAAACTGTTATTTTCAGTGTTAAAGTTTTGTGTTAGGATTTCTGTTTTATGAACTTTTCTTTTTATATGCATTTTTATTAGGACACAGCATTTTTTTTAATGAACGTTACTAACAAACACTTCACTTTATAGCAATTTTTTTTTCTTCTAAAAATATGGTAATGTGAATAATTTAAATTGAGATTTTCATTTGAAAAATTAATAATGTTTTTTCGTTTCTCAAGAAATTTTTTTTATTTTTTATAGACGTTTTTATTATAATGCGGCAATTTTTAAGAGCATTTCTGTTAGACTTAATCCTTTTTTCTTGACTTTTTCTGGTAATTGGAAAACTGAGTTGATCAGCTTTAAAATTTTCTTTCGAAAATTAAGATTGATTTTTATTTTCTCTTTTGTATATAATCTTTAGTTTTCATGATAGCGCGGCATTTTCAAAAGCGTTTCTGATAGGTCCTATTTTTTAGCATTGATTTATGAATACGTTTTTCTAGAAAATATTATTCTCAGCATTGAAATTTCGGTTTCCGTGTTTGCTATGCTGCTACAAAATTTTGCTATTTGGCCCCGAATATACGATATTCTGTCGATTTTTTTCCCGCCGAATATTCGGTTTTCGACCAAATCACAATTTATTACCACATTTGACCAAATCATATTCGTTGCCGAAAAATGAAAGAAAAATAACTAGGATGTACGATAAAACTGTACCGAAATACCGTATCAAAAAGCGATTATTTAAATGCGTGATTAAAAATTCGCGTGTCGTAATAACATTATAGTTAAATAACGGTATCGTCAAAATCACGTGGAAAAGTACAGCAATAATAGAAAAAAATTACTTACATTTATGCTGAACTCAGCACGAATAAAACATGTCGTAATAAAATAATCGGAATTTTTTTATATTACGTGGGAATGCATAGCAATAACTGCGGGAAAAAATAGTTGAAAAAAAGAAAGAATTGCAGAAAAGAAAAGATAAAAAATAACTTAGTTTTACGATGAAATCGTCATAAATGATTATGATCATTTAAATGGGTGATCTGAAACTAGCCTGTCGTAAAAAAAATTCGGGATTTTCGAAATCACGTTGAAAAGCGGAAATTACTGTTTAAAAAAATAATTTAAATTTACGATAAAATCAGCTTAAAAGAAAGCGCGTTAAACATATAATTTAATACAAAATCTGTTAAAATTGATGTGTCAAAACGTGATTACTCAAAAGCGCGATTAAAAATGTTTGAAATTTTTTATTGTGTTTAGAAGTTCTCAAGGGCCGCAGGTTTCGCACCGCTAGAGTATGCGAAACAAATGACAATTAAAAATACTACAAACTTGGAAATATGTAAGGCTGAAAAACATAACTACAGCTGCAATTCATGATGTTTTAATAATATTAAATAAAAATTATTAAAATACAACTTATTGTTTCAATTTTAAAATTTCATCCATTTTAATATACTTGTGAATTAAACTTTTGTTTGGAGGTTCAAGTCCTAGTTCACTACTTCATAAGCTACAAAAAGTTTCCTTCCGTAAAAAATGTATGAATATAAGCAATGAAGTGTTTCATTTGTTTTGTCATAAAACCCAGTGGATGAGTTTAGACTTGGATTCTACGTCTTTCAATCAAGTTTGCTTTCAGTGAAGTTCTCTTGTTGTCTGCTTGTAACCTTAAGAAGAGATTGAAAAATCTTCATTTTATCAGCCCACACTTTTGATAATGGGTAGAAGTTTACAAATAATAACTTTTGTTGTTGCGAGACATGGAGGAAACTTGAATAGTTTTGAGCTCAACAAAGAGTTGCCATCAACAGCATCTGTGACACTATGCTTAGAGCTGCGAGTGTTGTACGCTAAACAATTTCCAGAGAAAGGTACCAATTTAAATTCTCACATTTTAAACTTCATAATAAATAAATAACAATAAAAGGTCATATTTTAGTATTTTTATTCATAAAATATTTTATTTCTGATAATTTCAGCTGACCTGAATTCAATGAGCTCTTTGATTTCACAAGCAAATTGCCTCAAACCCTTTTTACACATTAAAAGCTAGTTCGATTGTAGTTAAAAGCAAGAAAATATTTCATTTTCATTTCATATGTCCTGAAAATTAATGGTCGGTTTTGATACTTCAAGTGTTTAAATTATGTAAGGGAAAAAAAATTATTTTACCATAAGTTATTAAAAATTTAAAGTTTAAATAATATAGATGTTATGAAATACAATTAACCACCATTTATAAGAGTAGATTTTTTTTTATTTACAACAAGAAATGTAGTACAAATATATACATATTTATTATTTTTAAGAGAATTGTCAAGTAACAGTTCTTGAATACTTATAAAACCTTTATAATAATAATTCAAAATGACTAATACAGTATTTTTTAGAATATACAATTTGACTACATTTTTGTTTAAAATATGCTTTGAACAATCTAATAAATAACATGATAAAAAGAAACGTCACATAAAGAGTAACAAAATAAAGTTTTTCCAACAAACNATAACAAGCTATTTCTTTAAAAAAAAAAAAAAAAAGGAGTGGATTTTTAAATTAATTTTTTTAAACTATAAAATTAATATTTTTTTAAAGTCAGCAATTAAATAATGAAAAAATAAACACAAACAATAAATACAATTACAAAATCATAAAAACTTATGTTTTCTAGAAAATTGTAAATTTTTAATTAAAATTGGTTTATAATGCATGAGCATAAGTCGGGATAGGTTTTGGTCAGAATTCTCTGACCCAAAATAAATTTAATTACTTTTTCACTTAAGAGAAAATAATAAATAATATTAAATACTAATATGTATTAAAATCTGCATCTGATTTTGAAAGAATTGAGTTTAACAAAAATTCAGTCATAAAAATCAAAAATGTATAAAATATAAATAAATTTTCCCCATAAACTAATTTAAGTGAACTTTTCAATTTATGAAACGTTTCAACAGGGTATAAAACTTACACTTAAAAGAAAAAAAATTATATAAATGTTAAAGTTATACACATTAATTATAACGGCTTTTATAAACTTTGAAATATTTTTTTCAAATGATTGATAAACATCAGTTTAAAGAATGAAATCTAAAGTGTATAAGGTGTTTTCATTTTAAACTAGTACTTAATTCTAAAATAATAAATTACTCTAAAATTATCAATAGAGATTTTATAGCAAAAAAAATTTTTTTTGACAGTAGAAAAGAGATAACAAAAGTAGAATAAATCATTTCAGATGTATTTTATACAAACAGTTTTATTAGTAAAATAAAATATATGTTTTTATAAATATTAGGAATGCAGAAGCAGGCTATCCATTTTGCATTTTTTATCCATTCATGCATTTAAAAAGAAAAAAAGTGAGAATAAATACAGTAAAAATCAATAGCAGGAAATTTACTGTTTTTCCTTTTATAAGTAAATACAAAGTTTCTAAACTGAAAAATAGAACAAAGGGAGCATAAAATACATAACTATTGAACCATGAAATAAATAAATTATTTTCTCACTATTTTATATTAAAAGTATTCCTGCAACAGCCTGTTGTCAGCCAAGCCGATAGAGTTTTGTGACAATAAAATCAGCATTGCCCACTGACCGTATTTACTTCAAAGTTGGTAACTAAAATTTAAAGCTCAATAGATTTCAAGCCACCGTGGTTAGAACCCCAGTCCTTTACAGTGACTTATCCACTATGACTCAAATATATATTGCAGTCTTAGATACAAAGTTGCTGTTGCAATGATGATAGATATTGGATAATATAACTCTGTTTTTGGTGGTGGGTCTTATTAGAAATGTGAAAGCATGAAAAGGTTTGGATACTAAAGAAAAGAATAACGGTTGAGAAATTACTGGGAAAATGTATTCAAACTACTGTTCATGTTATAGCTAATGTTTTAAGCTTGTTCTAAACAGAGTATCATTGATATTAGATCCCCTCAGAAACCATGTGCATAACATAATAAGGTATATTCATTAAATCAGACTTGTACTGTAGCTTTAACAATGAACTAATGCAAGTTCCAGGGATGAGATTAGCCAAAAGGCAAAAAAGCTGAATTTCCACGATAGTAAATTTTACGCAAGTGCAACCCTTTTATAATAAATTCCAGACAGTTTAAGGTAATAAATAATGTGTTGACATACAATTGTGTACTAATCTATTATTATATAAATGATTACATTGCTACTTAACATTTAGTGAAAATAAAAATTACCAATTGAAAAAATAAAGCTGGAAATTATATTTTTCCTCAGTTCACATAAGAGACAATTATTACTTGAAAAACTACCTGGTTTAGCAAATTAAAACTACTGAGAATATACATTAATATTTCATTTCTTTTAATAA
>NC_092205.1:1689196-1703369 GCF_043381705.1 Parasteatoda tepidariorum
AACATGTGCCTTCAAATCGCGTGAATAAGAATCGCAACACGCAAATATGAAAAGCTATGTTTGATATTAAAATCGTGTGAATAAGAATCGAGATATTAGCAGATTCCAGGCTTGGGACCTCTAAAATGCTTGTCAGAAGCAGAGTCGTTTGAACTACAAAAATCGGATCTATCTGGAGTCTGAAAATCTTATCTGCTGAGAGTAAAAGGGGAGAAAATAGCTAAAATATGTAAAAATGAGAAAGGATTGGTAGCTCTGTAGTTTGAATTTTCTGTTTCTCATTGAAAATCTGTGAATTTTCTGAAAAAGCGGAATACTTATAAAAAAAAAAATGAAATTTTTAGAAAATCTGAATTTTTGATAAAAAAGCTGAAATTTAAGAGATAAAAGTGAAAAAAGCGGAAATCCGCTAAAAAGCGGAAAAATCTCATCCCAGAAGTTTTGAGATCAAAAAACCGATTGGTGTATTTTTTTTGGTCCCATAAAAGGAAAAAAAAAAAAAAAAACATAAAATATTTATGACTTGTTTTGAAAAACAATACATTTAACAAGTCATGCAGGAGATCACAAAAATAACAAGAGTTTAAAGCCTTATAATTTGATTATTACAAGATTACTTTCTAGAATTAAGCTTTAATACCAAAATCCAAATAGATAGATATTTAATAAAATTATATTTAATTATTAATTAAATAAAAGATATTTTAATTAATTAAATAGATATTTTAGAATAAATATAAGTCAGTTTGGAAACAAAATATTTGAAGCTAATTTGACATAATTTTTACGAGTACTTTTGTCAAACATAATTAAAAATGAAAGAAACAAAGACTGCTGATGATTTTTTTTCAAAAACAGTTGCTTCTTGCTTTATTTATTATTACTCACCAAATTATTGAATACAAGTTGTCCTGAATAAAAGCTTGAAATATTTATTATAACTTCATTCAATTTTTTTCTACAATATGACAAAGCTTTTAACAACTGAAGCTATTTTATAATTCTCATGTGCAATAAAGTGACTATCAAAATTGTAGGAAAAGATGTTCCAGTTAATATCATTTTAGAAAAAATCAGATTCTATCTATTTGGCAATTATTTTTTATTACGTCAATACCAACAGTTCATGATGTAGCAAAAAATAAAAATAGTTAACTGTTACAACATATAAATATATGCTTCATAGTAAAAAAGACAATACATTATACTCATACGATTCTGGGAATGTTACTAAATTTGGTAAAATAAGGTACTCAAGTAAATTTAAATGTAATGGTTGCATTTTTTACAGTGTATGACTTGATTGCTTTTTATAACAACACTGGCAGATGTTGTTAAAGGTTTCAATATTCTATCAAGTGTGGTAATACTTAAAGGTAGAATTTTACTTATAATTGGAACAAATCTAAATCTCGATGCCTGCTGAATATTTATATACATTTTTCAAAAGCGTTGCATGCTGTGTTTTAAAAACTGTATGTCTTATTTTTTTTAAAAAAAGGGGGAAAGAGAAACATATATTTATGATATAAAAAAACTCTTTGCACATGTTCCGTCAGAAATTTGTAAGCAAGGATGATAAAGATTTATATGGAACATTTTATATTTGGAATATTATAAATCACTAGAGAAATAAGACTTATTAAAATATCTTTTTTTCAACAGGAACATTTTTAAACATTAATATAAAATCTACAACTAAAACAGAAACATTTAAGTATACTAACACAGACTAGCACAACCAATAAGGGTAAATTAAATGGCACCAACAGTCAAAACATCAAAACAAAGTTCACACACTCTAACAGGCTTGTTAAGTCCAAATTTCAATATGGGAACATCTTTATCTGAGCATTTTCCACATAAAACACGACCGCAATGGCGACTAAAAAGTGAAAAAACATCAAGTAAATGAATAATAATAATAACAAAAATATAAAAAAATCTATTAATTTTATAATTAGTTAATTAAAGATTGAACAACTTGCAAATAAAGTATGCTCCATAAACATATATGAAATGTAACTGAAAACACTAATTGATAATAACTATAATTTACATTGTCATTTAGTTGGCAAAAATATGAATAAAGGGACTTTTAAACTCATTCCTGTTAATTTTTACAATTTAAGTAAAAAAAAATATGCACATCAGAAATCACAAGTTTGCATTTAAGAGAAGAAAACAAACAAAAAAGCGATTGTTATTTAACAAATTACTATAAAGGAAAAAAAGTGATTAGAGCTGATAGGTAATTATTAGAAACACTTCCAAGTTTCATTGGTCAATCAAACTAGTTTTTAATTTTTAAAATTCATCTCTAGTGATTTAATGGATATTGAAAGCCTTATTCTAATGTTTATACTTTTTGACAGAATTCTAAAAGGTAATTATAGAACACCATATCTGTCAGAAAATTCAGAGAGATTGTGAAAGAAAGGACAAAACGGTTGTAAAACTTATTATATAATCAAAAAATATATTATACAGTAAAAGCTTAATTTAAAATGGGAATGTAAAAAAAAGCATGTAATAAACTGTTCTGCATGTAATTTATTTATTACATGAGTGATCAAAAGAATCTTCAAACAAAATCAGCACGAGATGAAATAAGCATAAATATATAAAATCTGAAGGAATTATAATTTAAATGAGCAACATTAATATCTTCAATATTAATTTATTTTTATTGTTATAGTTTAAAATAAGAAAGTCTTATCTTTTTAAATGTGATAAAGAATATTCAAATTTAAAATGTATTAGTAGATATGTCAGGTTAATAAAATAATTTTAGCAAGCTGATGTGAAATTAATTTTCAGATTTAATTTGCTAAAAACTAAAGAGCTTATGTAGAATCACAAGTAAAGGTAAAAATTCCAAAGGAATAAATAAAACGGAAAATATTCATGATAATTGGCTGATAATTATTTAAAGAAGCTTTTCAGTTTGCCCTGGCATGTTTAAGTTTGCTTCTGTCTCAACTTGGATAATGTCATCATCATTACTGGCCTTTTAGTCTGGATTGATTATTGGTATTAATGCAGGTCTGTCCTTCCTAGCTTAAGTCCCATGAGAGTTTCCTTTTGTATTTAATTTGAATCTTCTCATGTTCATGCTTAATTATAACGGAACATTTTTCATAAAACACAAAATCCTAGTGTTTAGTACACATATAATTATGATAATATAGCTTTGAGTGATGATAAAAAGCAGTTCAAGTAATTTAGAATAAGCTAGATTCTGACAGGTATGGATATTTTCAACGCGTTAAAAATATTTTCCATATTGTTTTCGGAAAGAAAAAAAAAGAACATTAAATGAAGCTAATCGTCAGAAAAACTGGATTTGGATCAAATTTAAATCATAACAGTTTAAATACTTACAATATATTTCTTTAAAACTTACCAATGATGTTTACGAGTTTTGATTCCAAATTTCGATGAACACTCCATACAATTTTCTAGTTCACACCAAGGTGGTTCTTTTGGTAGATAATCTAAAAGAAAACAAAAATCCTAGCTAAAATTGATTTTTAATTTTTTTTTCAAAGTTCATTAAATTTAGTTTTAAAAAAGAAAATTCTTGGATTTTATAATTAGTACTGATTTAAATGTCATTACATTTTTGTATTAAAATGTTTTTGTGCATATGTTAAACTAAATTCAATGTTTAATGAATAATAAAAATCATTCATAAATTACATATAGGTTTTAATTACATATAGGCAAAAATGAAAATACTTAGACAACACATGTTTATTTAGGTACTAAAAGTTCTACCATTAATACTAAGACATTCACAAAATTTCCACATTATTTTATAAATAGATTTATTGAAAAAATTAAAAATAATTATTACTCATTTTGTTCAAGAAAGTAATTTTTGACATACCCAAAAGCCTATAAAGTAATTGCTTTGTGGCAACTTGGTTATTGAAAATATTTACACCTTGACGATTACAACTACCAAGGCATGCCCCTGAACGCACTAGAGCTCGGCACAAATTTCCATTACCATTCATATATGCAAGAAGAAGAGCTGAAGAGTAAATACAACATAAAATAGAAGATTACAAATAAAATTAAATAAATACCAGCTTTCCTATAATAGTAATGAAAAATACTCTCAAATGAAGTAATGTCTTTGAGAAAAGGCTGAATAAATGTAAGTAGCAATTTATATAAAAAGAATCATTAAATTATTACACACAGAAAGTTCATAACACTGCCTGAATCACAGTATCTGAAAGCTTGCACAGAATGTAATAAAAAAAAAGAAACTTCCATTCCTTTTAAATATAATTTAGAGAGCTGCAGCAGGAGAGTCTGGGTCTAAAGTTAGAGCTCTAAATTGCTGCAGCAATTTTACTACAGACAAAGAAGAGGTCTGTCACCCGTTAGCCAACTTTCTATGGAAAGACTTTCCAAAGTATTAAAAAACATTATATATGATTTAAGATCAAATGTAAAGGTTTAATTTTCTTAGGACTGAAGAAATAACTGAACTGTGAATTAAATTTGTATTTTCTGTGTGAGCTGATGATTATGCTATTATTTTTCAATGCTTCTTTTTATAACAGTAATTTCAAATTAAAATCTGAAACTCAAAAGCGTGTGCATATATACATATATATATATACATATACATACAGGGCCCGCACTAAGGATTACAAATTATTAGCCAAATTTCAAAAGTATTCACCAAATGCCAATCTTAAAAATTATTTATGATTCATTTTTTTCTCATAGAAAACTACTTTATCGTAGTCTGTTTCGGGATTATATTATTTGGATGCAATTCTAATTGGTTATGCAGCATATCTACTGAAAATTACCGTAATCAAATAAAAAATATTGATTTGTTTAGAAAAATTCATTTTGACGTAATTTTGAGGATTGAGTTAAATATATATTTTCATTTCCAGTGGGAAAAATCATTTGCCAAATTTAGGACTTCATCACATTTGGAGAGGTGGCGAATTCTTAGGCGGGCCCTACACGTACACAGTAAAATTGCTGTTATCTGGAGCAGAGCATTGACACTGAGTCCCTGATGTTTGTAATCAGATAATTATTTGGAGAATGATGGCTTTCAATAAAACACAGTGTAAATAAAAATTGTATGGAATTTTCCCACTGAACACCTATTGTAATTTAAAAGAGAAACAAGGTTGAATAGAAAGTAATCCAAGTCAAATACCTAGAAAAGTTAAACAGCTGTTCATTTAATATTATTTCTCAGAAAATAGACATTGAGAAACAAGTAATCCATTTAATTAACAAAAAAAGTAATATTAATCAAAGAAGCTTAAATTTATGATTTTGGCATTGGATAAAAACACATGCCACATATAATTTGTTTTGCTAATTCAAAAACCAACTGGTCATGAGTGAGGGATTTGGCATTAATAGTAGAGGTTAAATGTTCAGAGGCCTGTTTAGGTTTTTCTGAGAGGTACCTGTTTTGTGAAAATTTAGATATAATTTGTGAAAATTAAAAATTATATTAAAAAAAAACAACACAAAAATAGGGTAAAAATATGGATTTATCGTTTCTTACGGGATACAAAAATAAAATTTTAAGAAAAAGTATTTTGGGAAATTACCGTTTTTCCTAAAGTTGAATGTGTGATGGTACTGCTAAATGGTCGTAAATTTGGCCTCGACAGACCCCTGATGTTATTGCATTAAATTCACCATTCATTGAAAAGGATGAAAAAAAATTGCTGTAACTATTATGGGTCAAGATGGCAAAAAAGTAGAAGTTATTAATATCGGTCTGAGGGTAAAAATATAAGAAATATCCTACTTTCAAATTCAGTAATGCAAGTTAAATATAATAGAATATTCTAAATATCTATTTGTTAGAGAAAGACTCATGACATGAACATTAGAGCGAAATTTTATAAAAAATAACAAATAAAACCTTACGTGAATTGCCCTCAGCATCTGGCTTGTCAATGGGGTAATTAGGCATACATTCAAGAAAAAGATCAAAGATTGCTGCAGCATTTTCTTTGCCATATTGAGCCAGCACATGAAGGGGATTCTGTCCTCTAAGAGAGAATACAAGCGATATTGTATTACAAATATTCTTATTTCTTTTTTAAATCATTCAATTGACCGGAGATGGAATAATTGGCCACATTCTGGCATTATTACAAATACATGATTTTCACAGCATCTGTAATTTGATTTCCGGAATTTATAGATCTTTCATTGAAACCATTTCTGATAAATTTTATTCTAATTATCAATTTATTATATTTTAATTACTTATTTTTATTATTTTAGGTTCCTTATCATTTGGTTCACATAAAATTGGAGTATTTTAAATTAGCCTCTATTATTTTACATCACAATTGCGGACAATTGTACACCGTACATTTTTGCACACATTTGAAAAGTTAGAATGAAAATTATCAAAATGTATAATTTCTGACTTAAAGTAAGATAGCATGTATTAATTTATTGTCTATTATTTACATTGTATGTATATGTAATTATTTTAATGACTTTAGAATGTTTAATCATTTATTTTGTTTATAATCTGTTATTTGTAACAGATGTGTTTACCCTGTAACTGTTCATGTAGTAAATTTTTGTGAGGCATATCTGACAGTGCAGCATTTCTGATGAAAAACTTTTATTTTTTAGTCAAATTTTGCAGGTGCTTCTTAACACCCAGGGCAGCGTAGTAATCTACAGCATTCATCAACGGAAGGTCCTATAAATTTAGTCAATTGCTCTGTATGCTTACCAAAAAAAAAAATAAAATCAAACTGTTTTTTTTTCAAGTCAATTTATTTGAAAGTTCTTCGAAGAAATACTTAGAAAACCATCAGAATAAGAAAGTATTAAAAACAGAAATCACTTTAAAATAGTTTATAGATAAAAACTGATAATTTTACAATAGATTCACTTCAGACACAGGATATCAACTTAAGCTTATATAGTTACAACACATACAATGCTTATTAAATTATATCCCGCGAAGAACTTTCTCAATCATAAGAAGTTTTTATATTTTTCTTCTTTCTAGATACAGGTTATAGAGTTCATACTTAATTCAAAGCAAAAAAAAAATCTGATTATCCAGAAAACTATTCTTAAAAATAATACATACGGCACTTCAACACATCAATTACGAACAAAAGTGAATAATACAGGTGGACAAAAATCTTAAAAGCATAAAAAAAATTATAAGATATTTTACAGCAATGTAAAATTGCTGTCATGCTGAAAAAATATCTGCTTGTGTGATACAATATCATGATATACCTACATATTGATAGATCCTTTCAAAATCTGCAGGATGGCAAAGGACACTGCAGATTATTTTTTAATTCAGGTTTACGGAGGAGGATTGCTCAGAGAAAGTAAGAAAAATTTAAAAAAATAATTAAAATTTTTTTTTTCAAGCTTCCTTGAAAGTTAAGACTTTTTTTTTCTTTTTGTAATCTTAAAAATAAATAAATAAATTACAAGATCCAAAATTCAGGATTCCATGTGAAATTTTTCTCAATTGCTGAAAAACTTATAATCTAAAATTAGTAATTTTCATTTATTTAGATTAAGAGAATTGATTTTTAAAAATATTTTCATTTTTTAACTGAAATTTAATAAAAAAAATAATTAAAAGAAAAAAGTCTGATTTGGAATCACAGGCAAACTTTTTAATGTCTGAAGACTGAGCTGCAGATTTTCTCCAGGATATACACTTGTAAATCGAATGAGTTATAAATAATCCTCAATGTTTTAAGGAGTGTAATATAAATAATATGCCTTGTAATATAAATCTGTTTATCACAAAATTCATACAACTCTTAAAAAAATTTAAAACTCTTATCTTTAATTCCAAGAATAAACCAAAAACCATAATAAAGTAATAATTGCATTTTTAAAATATTACTCAAACATTTCAGCAAACACTATTTCAATAACTTTCCATAAAAACATTTTCTAATGTAAAATTGTTACATTATTGAAAATCACCTCAGAACACATTTGCAATATCAGTTTTGTGGAAAAGGGTTAAAGAAAAAAATTAAGATTTAAAAAAAAAACTTCTTTAAAGTTTATTCTCCTATAAAGTATTTTAAGCTAATTTTAAATCTTCTGAGTTTTCCAAACACCTAAGAGCACTAAACTATATTGCACTAAATATAAAAGAAGATGAGTTAATCAAGACACTGGATTCAGCAGTTCACTTCTCTGAATTCAAAATAAGAAGGATATAATGTTTTTGTCTTAAATTCACTGCAAGTATAGACTGTCCATTAAAGATAAAAAATAAAAATTATTCTTATAATAATTAGTAAAAATGGCAGAAAAAATAAGTGATAAATTAGTGATTAAGAGTAAAAATATGAGAAATAGCAATTACTTTGAGATGTAAAGAAATTTATTACTTATTTGTTTAAAAAAACTTCTAAAAATAAAAAATTATAGAAATAAATGAAATTAAATTGATGGAGAGATAACCATAGAGAGATATTTTGTAGTAGAAAATTATTATCGTACCTTAAATTGACAGCTTCAGCATTAACATGAGATTCAGTTAAAAGGATACGGCAGGAAGCCAAATTACCTCTTTGACATGCAACATGAAGAGCTAAAAAAGAAGTTTTAAAGCAAACTAAGAAAGAGATTCAGTGAAAAATCACAGATAAAGAATCAAATGAATATTAATTTCATTTATCAAATTAGAACATATCCAAAGAATTTGAAGTGTATTCATCATTATGTAAAAAAATAAAATCCACAGTGATGTTACCACTAGGGCTTAAAAAACTCTTAAGATCTTTAAAAAGTCCAAACTTTTAGTTGCTTAAATACCTTTTTCAAATGTAAAATGATAATATATGACTAAATCTACTATTAATCTGTCAAAAAAAAACATGACTTTCACAGCAAGATTTTTATTTTACGTATAAATCAAAAGTTATCATCATCACTAACATGACAGCCCAGGGTGGGCCCTAGTTTTCACTAGAACATTTCACCATTTCATTTTCTTTGCAGCCAGATCATGTAAGTTCATTACTTTGATTGCTTTAAAATCAATGTTGATAGAGTCCTGCCATCAAAGTATCGGGTGTCTTCTAACTCTGTGACCAATTGGTTTGTGATTGAAAATCTTGTGCATAGGGCTAGTTGGATTTAAGTGGCAAATGTGCCCTGAAAATCACATTATGTTTAATTTAGGAATTAACATCATTATCCTTAAAAATTTGGCCAAATTTTGTGTTTGTTCTTCTTTTATAGAAATCAGCTTCTTAAACTCAACCAAATATAGTTTGTAAGATTTTTCTATCAAAGATAGCAAATAAATCAGACATGATTATAACACTAAACTAGACTGCATTTTTTTTTTGCATGTTCTGATTTAAACTATTTATTTAAAGGAACTTATTAAGGCAAAAAGACAAAACAAAATAGTTTAAGGAAATACAAATATTAAGCTTGATGTTTTAATCAATCTTTATAATTGAGAGAAAAAAAAATCCCACCTACTGTGACATTGTGGAATTTCATTAAAGATTTGAAGCAGATTATAAGCAAGAGTTATAAAAAGCTTGCATTTGTTTTCACAATGCAATTTCAACTTGGTAATTATTATATTTTTATGTGCAGCCATTGAGGTAAATTTTCTTTCATAACAAATAAACATAATTAGAGGATAAAAAAGAATAAATGAACTTTGTTTTGTTTTAGAAATTCTTATTGAAATAATTAAATTAAATAACATTTAGGTTTTATCAAATATAACACTTTTTTCTCTTCTCTGCCTTAGGTACAGTTTCTCTGGCCCCATCCAGTATCATCAGAATTTGAGAGAGTGCTTCATCAGTATTTTTGACTCATTATTTATATAGCATGTAAGGGTAAAAAATTCATACTGTATCAAAATGTTTAAATTCCCCGGGCATATCAGCCTGTATAACTTTTAACCTGGTTCCCATTTTATGGTGGCACAGTAGTAGTTGCAGATTCTGAGAGCTATGGCTATTAAGTGAGAGAGGTTAAAGAAGAGACAGCAGAGCAAACAGAACGGTGTCTTGTAAAAACAATAACAGAAGGACAAAAAGAAACAGTATTGAGTGAGAGTTGAAATAAGAAGATTCATAACTTACCATTGTTTTGATTGTTATCAAGAGCATCAAAATCAATACCATTTTCTATTAATATGGAACAGAGGTTACTGTTATCATGAAGAGCAGCAATGTGAAGGGCTGTTTGTTTCTGTGGTGTTAAATCATTTACTTGAGCACCGGCAAGCAACTAAAAGGGTTAAGTATTAATTACCCCAAAGTATACTTTAAGCAACTTTGAGTCAAAATAATAATTTTAATAACTATCCGTCACATTTCTTTCCTTTTTTTGAGAGTTACTATATTTTCCGAAGTTTTATGGCCTCCCACTACGTTTTTCTACAGTTAGTGGTCTACAGTTTTCTACAGTGGATTGAAGAAGTTTTTGGCAAAAATACTAAAGTCAGAAAAGTAGCTTTTGCAAAAAGGACGAAACACAAAGTTTACCAATCGAGTTTGGATACCATTATAGATCCTTTGTTTCTGTTTGAAAACAAATTTTAAAATTTCACTAGTAATAAGATTTATGAACAAATTGAGCATTTCTTTATGCTTAAAATAAAAAACTTTAATTTACTTTAAAAATATAAGAGAAGTGTGATTTGTGCCAATATTTTTGTGAAAGTTTATTTTTAATTTTTGTTCAATTGATTTTTTTTAATGTAAAATAAGGTTAAACATTTCACTAAAATGCCGTTACATTTTATACTGTTTAGTCAGCGTTTGAACTATCCTAGACCTTTCCTTTTGAGCTATTTTGCTAAAAATACTATCCTAGCAGGCAGAATAGAGTTTAGCACTGAAGTTTTTGTCTGATTTTGCCCTAAGGTCAATAGGAGAAAAAAAAATCAAACATAGGTAAAGCTGAAAGCAAACTTAGGATAATTAAAAAGAAGCCAAACAATATACACAATTGAATAACTTTTTTTTATTGTCAACAAATATGTAGTCGAGTCTAAAAAACAAACTTCTTTCTAAAAAGAAATTCTTATTTTAAATTTATGAAAAAGAAATATTGATAAATACTCATTGCTTTGCATGAAAAACATTTTTCAGAACTTTAAATTTCAAATTGATAAAAAGTTGTTAATGTTATCGCCTTTTAACGAAATTTTTTTAAAAGCTAAATTGAAAAATATTTAGATTCTTCAGAAAGAGTTTAAAATTTTAGTAATTAGGATCAAAACTGTAATTTCTTTTTAAAAATAAAAAGTTTAGAATATAAAAAAAGTAATATATAGATCCTATTCTAAGAACATCTAATATCAATCTAATCTAAATAAAATTTGTTCGGTAAATATGGAAACACTATATCTACTTAAAATTCAGAAAAAAAGTTTTTCAGTATATACATTTATGCCATTATTTGAATAGCCCATACCTCTGAAGATCCCGCCTTTTCACTCTAACTGTTTTTTTAATTTTTTTTTTTAAAGTTATAACATGAAGTGTTTAATTTGCTACATTGATATTACTTAAAAGAAAGGGAGATAATAAAAAAGTCAATTCTTTAAATTAGATTTCATATTTCAAACCAGCAAAAAACAATTCAAAGATGATATTACCAGATTTCTGAGAATAATCTCAGATCCAACTTCAACTGCTAAATGCAAAGGCGTGGCCTGTGATGAATCTTGAACCCTCGAATGTATGTTGACATGAATACTTAGTAAAAAGAGAACACTTTCAATGTCTTTCTTTTGAATAGCGATGTGCAAGAAATTCCTTCCTCTGTTGTCATACTGAAATATATCATTAGAAGAAATTAGAGACTGATGATTTAAATAAACTATTGGCATGTTTTAGAGGGTAAACTTTAAATTTATGATCCGATAAATCAGTTGGACAAATCCAAACTAGGAGTAATTTGAAATAATAAACTGTCTCTCAGACCAGGCAGCATCGATTACCATCATTTAAGCGTAAAGAGATGATTTTATTGTTTTGGTCTGTGACTCAGGAATAAAATCCTGCCATTTCTTCATCATAATTGCAAAGATCACACATTCTTAGTAATGTTTCCGAAATTTTACTTTTTTATATATATATATATTTTAACCTTTAATATCTAATATAATTCTTTACTTAAGATAAATAGGTAACATTAAATCTGTTTATTATAACATAATGATAAAATTTTGATTCATACAAAACTTCACTTACTTCATTTAGTAAGTTAACACAAATTTAAAAATAGTAAGTATTAAATTTATTTTGTTTCATTAATACGATTTTTTTTTTGTGAAAATAAAATAGGATCATGTGAGCCTACCTGTGCAAATAAGTATAGACTAGTAATAAGTTATACGGGCACATACATATTTGGATCAGTCAGTAAATTTTCTTAATTTTTACACCTGTTAAATCTTATTTATGAAAACTTATTATGAGTTATTGACATCCGAGATTGTCGCAGAATATCATATCTGTTAGTCAACAAAACAAAAAACATAGTTTCTAAAGAAATAAGTTTATTTAAAAACATTGGTAAGCAAACTATCACATACAGAGTTACTAATGAAAAGAAAGAACACAAAATAATCTGCTTCAACAGAAGCTTAAATACAGGTGACGTCATGATCCATGCAAGAAAGACCTACAGCAAATTAAAAGAAACTGGCCGATCTCCGCAGACCATGACGTCACGTCACCGATGCAAGTTGAACGCACGAAATTGTTCTCTTCGATGACTAACGAAAATCGAAACTTATACCTTTTAGCCTTTATTTGTCTAACAGTTATCATACAATTCTTACAAAAGAAGTTTTACAAAATACAAAATAATTTTAAAGATACATTAATCAGGAACGAAAATAACAAATTCCATTTTTTTAAAAATATTAATATTTGCTGTAATAAAGAATTTTTTTACAAAGTTTCTGAAAAAAATTGTTTCAGTTACACTTATTTAGTACTCTTATGTTTTAAGAATAAATTATGCTCATAAAAAAAACACTGATTACTATTGTAAAATTGGAATTCCCAATCACATGAAGAAAACTATCTTATGGTTCAAACCATTTTTAAAGACATAACAAATGAGTCTGTTTTGTTTATTAGTAAAAAAACAAAAAAAAAAAAAAGTACGAAAATATATTTTAAAGTTGAATGTGTTTTAGTTACCTGTTCTGCAGCTTTAGGTTCTCTTGCAAGTATGGATTCTGCCGCTTTATTGTTTCGAACTGTCATTGCAGCAGCAAATGGAGTGCAATTATGTCTGTCCCTCAAACTCAAATCGATAGTCGGACAAGATAAAAGCAAACTGATTATCACAGGGTTTTGATTAGAAATGGCAGTATGGAGTGGAGTTTTCATTTCTGAATCCTAAAATTATAACACTAGTAATACTCGCATACATGAAATTATCACAGAGTGTAACCATTAACCAGAGCTTACAATAATCAACAAAAGTATTTCCTCAACTGAGTATTTTCGACAGTATTTTTCTTTTCAAACTAAAATAGAAACAATCAAAATGTTAGGGAAAATTATTCCCAAACTGTCATTACTGTTCGCAAAACAAATCTTTATTTAACTCAAAATCTGAAATTTATTTTGACGTAGGAGAATTTTGATTAAATAATTATTGAAAAAGATAAAGAGGTGAAATAGTAAAAACTGATATTGAATAATAAACAAGCTTTGGGCAAACTAGATCATAACACTATAATTCAACCAAGAACGTAGAGTCAAATAACTACACTAGGGGTGCACAACCTGCGGCCCGCGGGCCAAATGCGGCCCTTCGACTACTGAAGTGCGGCCCGCGAGAGCTTCTAAACACAATAAATATTTTTTTTAAAAATGGCAATTTTTAATTGCACTTTTAAGTCATCACGCTTTGACACAATCAATTTTAACAGATTCTTTAGTAAACGTACGTTTAACTTCAGGGATGAGATTAGCCAAAACGCAAAAAAGCTGAATTTCCACGATAGTAAATTTTACGCAAGCGCAACCCTTTAATAATAAATTCCAGACAGTTTAAGGTAATAAATAATGTGTTGACATACAATTGTGTACTAATCTATTATTATAAAAACGATTACATTGATACTTAACATTTAGTGAAAAAAAAA
>NC_092205.1:1704278-1754395 GCF_043381705.1 Parasteatoda tepidariorum
CAAATACTCGTTACATCCCTCCCTAATTTAAATGCAATGTTATTGCAACTTGAGAAATTCATAAAATGACGGAAAACGTGAATTTTTAAACTACTCACTGTTTGTAGTTTAGATTTCAATTTTTTGTTGCTTAAGTGATGTTTTTCGATAAAAAAAAAGGAAAATGATTACGATTTAAGAAAATCTAATAATTAATAATATAATAAAGTACATTGCAAAATAAGCATTGAATTTTATTTTGAACTATCAAAGTTTTGTTTTTATTTTAGGCTTTTGTTTAAAACCCATAAATTTTCTTCAATTAAAATATTTAATTTGAATTTATATTACTTAATTAGGACTAAACTTTTTCCTACTTTCATTCTGTGTCATTGCAGTTTTTTTTATTTATTCGAATTTAATTCTAAAATGAATTTTCGTATTGCATGATATGATAGAAAAAACATTTCTTTTCTTCAATGTTTATTTATTTTGATAAATATATTGTTCATATGATAAAAATAGGAAGTTGTTTTTTTTGTAAAAAAAAGTATAAGTTTTTTTATTTTTGAATGAATTTCAATAATGGAACACTACTAAGTTATTGATATTACTAAGTTAATTGAGAAAAAAAAAATGGAACGCTAATGTTTAAATAAACATTATTACATTTGTCTTTAACATGTCTAAATACATGTGCGGCCCTTCGTTAGTCAACCTGCTGTGCAAGTGGCCCTTCACTCAAAAAGGTTGTGCACCCCTAAACTACACTTTAAATTTAAACTTTTCCCCCTTTATATGTCTAGTTATATTTATACAGGTATATTTACCTCACATGTATAAACTATGCAGTACAAAATAAATTCTGCATCACCTTAAAAAAAGCT
The DNA here is from genome assembly GCF_043381705.1 of Parasteatoda tepidariorum. Taxonomy (NCBI): domain Eukaryota; kingdom Metazoa; phylum Arthropoda; class Arachnida; order Araneae; family Theridiidae; genus Parasteatoda; species Parasteatoda tepidariorum. The sequence goes on from NC_092205.1 coordinate 1,705,145, forward strand.
TTAAAAAATAATGAAAGACAGAAATATGGGCCAGAAATTTATTCAAATTGGAAAATATATTTCATTTATTCGTGAATTATCCAAATAATTAAAATTATTTGAACCTAAATAAATCCGAAAACTTTTGAATATCAATATATAACTAATAAACTTATTGTTATTGAAAGACTTTTAAAAATAAGGCAACACCAATGAGTTTGAACAAAACATAACATTGCATAAGAACGAGAGAAATACCTGAAGGTTTACATCTGCACCATGTTCTATGAGTGTTTGTACAATTTCCTCAAGACTCCAGGCAGCTGCTAAGTGCAATGCACTTTGTCCATCAAATGCTTCTTCTTCTCCTCGACCTTCAGGACTCGGCCTACGGGGGCTGTCCATGTCACAGCCACTATTTTAAAACATAGGATCTCTTATAGATACAGTTTTATAGTGTATTTTAAAATTATATTTGTTTTCTTTAAAGTTATTTATATAAATCTAACTAAAAATTAAGTGATCCATTTCCCTATTCTGCAGTACATAAAACAACAAATTAATTTACATTTTATCTTTATTGTATGCTGATGTTCATATGGAAAAATTCATATGGAGGGGGTAATGGTCCCGTAGTATATACTTAAGACTTAATTTGTTTTAATAAATAATTTCTTTCATTTTTAGTTAATAATTACATTCAACATTTATATAAATCTTAGTGTAGTAAAATTTAAAATGCAATTAGGAAAATTTAAACTATTCAAACTGAAATCCCAAAAACATTTTAGACTCTAATCCAGCACTAGAAAATAAAGTTTAATAATAAAAAATTTACAAATGGAGAAACTACATAAAGATTTAATGTCAAAAATAAAAATGCTAAAATTAAATTTTTTTAACAAACTTACATTTAAACTAATGAAAAAAAAACCTATTTACCTCCTTATTAAAAAGCAAGCAACTGATTCATTATTTTGATCTAAGGCACGGTGTAATAAAGTTTGATAACAACCACCTGGTCCTTCTCCCCAGCAATTGGTATCACATCCATGTTTCACCTGAAACATAAAACAAATAAAAAATATTTTTCAAAGAAAGCCTTTATCTACAGAAATATAAAATCAAAACATAATGCATTAAAAAATTAAAAATTTTCTTAATATAAATTAACTCTTATTAAATAAACTAGTCTAAATAACAAATATTTTCAAAAATAAATTTTATTTATTTATTTTACCCTAAAATACATAAAATGTTTATATGTAAAAATATATAAATGGACATGATTACAAACATCGTTATTATGAACAGTTTTTGTAATACTGAATTTGTTTTGCTAATTATCTTTTATAAGTTTTTTTTTCTTCTTTTTGCAAGAAGGCCTCTTTAATTTGCAAGAATAGTGACAATAATGGGTAAACAAAGTATTCATTATAATTTCTTCATTATAATGTCAAAGAATTTCAGCTGATTAAAAGCAGAGAAGTGAGAAGCTCAAAAAAAAAAGATTTAGAAGGAAACAATTTGAATTTATTAATTTAAGACATTTGTATTTGAATAAAAGAAAAAAACTATATTTTAAGTAAAAATAAAGAATTCTAATTAAAAAATTTTTTTTTTTGATATTTCAATTCAATATCTTATATTATTTGATTTCAGCAATTCTCAAAATTTTTATAGTTATTCTTAATTTTGATTTGCATTCAAACAGAACAAATAAATTTGTATTCCTAGCAAAAAACAATACTTAAGTATTCTTTATTTACTATTAAAGAATTATATCTTAAATCGACAGCTATTTTTATAAGAACTTCATATTTAAACTATTAAGAGAGAATGAGTAAAGTGTTGACATGTTTTACCAAAAAATTTTTCATCTCAAATGAACATATTTTTTACAATTGAAAAATAAATTTAATGACAGTTTTTGAATGTCATGCATTTTCTACTAGCAGGTAAACATAATTTTATATTTGGTGTTTTGGTGACTTCCAAGTCCAGAAAATTTAAGTTCTCTACAAGAGTATCTTTATTTCTGAGTTTAACTCTTTCATAATTTGTAGATTTATTCTTGCAAATACAGTGTGATTAGCTTATTGCTGAGCAGTTTCCTTTACAATCTGCTTTTTTTCTCTCCTGTCATTTTCTTGGGAATATGTTACTATGAGAATGAAGCCTTTTAGCTAACCTTTACTTCATTCATAAGCTTCTATTTCATAAAATTGCTTGGAAATGTCAGATACGCTATCGTGTCATATACGACACAATCGGTCCTCTTTTAAACTAACTGACAATTTAGGTTGACAACATAAAACAAAAACATTTCATTAATAGAGTAACTTAAACATTAAATTAGTGAATTTTTTTTTACAATTAAAATTAAAGTCATGAGGCCACTATATTTATATATTTTCCACTATAAGCTTTTAATAAAATTAATCTAGGCATCAATTTGCTTTACATTTCTTTTTCAATATCCAATCTGCTCGTGAATGAGATATATAACAAGATATCAGAACATTTTACAAAGTCATTTCCTGACACACTTGCAGGTAAAAATTTAAAATAAAATTTCAATCAATAAAGAATTATGAATTCAGCAAACATGAAATTTTCACAGCATTTGTGATGCAAAGTATTGAAAAATAGACTTAAACACAGCCGAAAAAAAAATAACTTGGCTGAAAATAATTTATTTTTAAATGTTGAAGTCCCTAATCTTGACAGAATTGTTTATTACAGGAGAATGAAACATGTACAAAAACCAATTTTTAAAAAAATATTTCACATAGTATTCACGATTCAAACATTTATTTGATGGTAAATATTCCATTGTATTTATATCTACCTCTGAACTAATGCAACACAAGAAAGTAAAATTTTAAAGTTAAATATTAGAATACATTGATTAAATAACGCGGCAACAACTGAGAATACTTAGATAAAAAAAACGCACATTACTTTAGGTCTTAAAATATTGATGAATGGATGATAGTACCAGTATAGAAGCAATGTCTTCCTGCCCACTCTCTAAAGCGATCCATAGAGCGCAATCACCATTCTCATCTTTTGTGTTGACATCAGCTCCAGCACGACATAATGCATCTACAACAGAGGGAAGGTGGCGTTTCACAGCCAGCTGCAATGAACTTTCATTATCCCTAGTTCTGAAACATTGGAATAAAATAACAACAGATAAGTAAAATAATTTAATACATTACACGATTAAGAAAAAGTGGCTTTAAAATTCAAATTTTCTATGGTTAAAAATATACTTTACTATGCACAGGATACAATCAATATGTTTTACTTAATATGGAAGATACCGATTTCTTAAATTTTGTTTTATTTGGAAGATTTCATTAAAATAATATGATTTGTGAAAATTTGTTTTAAATTGGACCATTAGTTAATTTTTAAAAAATTAAAAGCCTCTATGTGCAAGATTCCAATAGATTGTTGGAATCTTTGTCTTAAATTCAATTTCCACCTCAGCTCATCTTGATGCAATGGAATCTTGTTTTATTCGTATAATTGTTTTAGTCCCTAGTTAACGACATTAGTTCCTCACCACCTCTCTATAGCATGTGGAAATGCAATTCATCCTCATTTGCACCTCTTGGTCACTGCGGCTTTTCTTGTTTTTCTTTTCTTTTCTCATCTACTATGTCTTTACTAGTTATGTTTATCACCTTTATTTTTCTATTTCAATCCTTTGCTTTATATTTCAATCTTTTGCATTATATTCAATCTTTTGCTTTACATTTCAAATCACTTTTGTTTCTTTCATTCATGCCTGGCAAGTCTTGAAAATGGGTGCCTGTTTTTGTGTGCTTAAAACATGTATTTATTATTTCCTATTTATATATTTTTTGAAGGAAATGAAATTTATAATCGGGTAATGAAAAGGATTGTGCATAAACAATAAAAAATTTAGTAAAATAAATATATATTTTTTTGCGTAATAAAAAATCGTAATCGCTGCTATTTTGAGGGTTCAACTTCACATTAGATTTTTGTTCGAACCTAGAAACTTGAAATTATGAAAGTGTGAAGAAAAAGAACAAGAATCTATTTGAAATTGATCTATATGACTAAAAAAATGTAAGATTTAATTATTAGTTCGAGAATTATCAACTGTTAAACTTGAACTTAAAAAAAACAAAAAACTGTTTTGGCTAATGCACTGCAGGCTGAAATTAAACTTCCGAGTTAAAACTTGTGCTGATAGGGCCATTTTGATTACAAATTTAACAAGAACTTTTTTTTTCTCCAAAATTTCAATTTGTTTGGAAGTTATTGCAATTTTAAGTGTTTTTTTGTAATTTTTTTTCCTTAAATAACAATTATTTAACCATTGTTGTAGAAATATTTATTTCTCTCAAAATTTTCATTTTATAAACTTGCACTTGACTTGATATCAACAGTAACAAAAAAAATGAATAATTAAAAAATAAGAGATTAGATGTTGCCAGATATTAATCTTAACATTTATATTGAAATTTTTAAAAATAAAGATCAAAAAGAGATAAAAACTGATTTCAATGCAAATTGTTAAACATATGATATAAGGTTATTATATATAATTAACAAGTACAATTACTTCTTAATCTGTCCCCCATTCTGCATTCCTATATTTAGATCCTTTTTTTCTTTCAAGTATAGTTGAATGTTTTTCAAATACAGGTATTATTTTGCAAGGTATTGTTTTTTAAAATCAGAATATACATTTTATACTGATCATGCAAAACTTTTCTATTTTTAGGAATTGGAATTGTGTAATTCTTTTTCTACTTTTTAAAATATGACACCATAAGAACAGAAACAGATGGAAAAGTGTCCTTTGGCAAATCCAACATTTCTTTTAAAAGGATTAAAAAAAAGCAGCTAGAAATACAAATTTTCGAGCTAACAAAGGCACTCTCTCAAAGCCGAGGATCTTCCGCTAGGTGCTCGGACAGAATTGACGTCACCCGTAACCACATCCCAATGTTAGTCAACGCAATTTTTGGACTTTATTTAAAAAATCACAAAAACCATCACACTAATGATTTTAAATTGTCAATATGATCAACTTCAAGAATAAGTTTCTTCCCGATGACCAATATTATTCAAATACAAATAAATAAATAATAAAAAATTTAAGAGAAAATCAAAATAGATCACACAACTTATAAGTCTTCCACTATATAAACTTTCAATGAATGTTAACATTTTCAGCTTATCAGGCTGCTTTTCAGTACAAGTAAAAGAAAAGAGCTAAGATTTTTTCTTTTATAAATGATATTCTTGGAGAATTATGTAGCAATTCTTTTACAAATGTAAACAGCGAAAGGTAAATATTGAAATTTTTTTAACATCACAAGAATAAAATATTTTTTTAAGTCAAAAATAAATTACAAAAAAATTATTTTTTGAAACTTAAACTATGCACATAGAATATTAATATAATGCAATTAAGACAATTATTCTATTAATGAAGTGTGTACTATTATACTCTCCCTTCATGGCTTCTATTAGTCTGACATAATTATCTCTGGCTACCACCACAAGAAAAAATGTCTCCGAGCTGTAATGTAGCTCTTTTGAGACAAAATGTTGTCTGGTATAATTAGGGACTAGCCACAGGCCAAAAATGAATTAAGATAGATTGCACATAAAATCTATCAAGTAAGAATGCCTTAAACATTTTTGCAATTTTATTTTAATGCTTTTCAAATGAAGTGAATGACTCACACCATATGTAGATAGCACTTTTTTAAACTACTAAAAAATTGGACAATTCCAATCACAGTTAATGAAGAAAAGGTTATAATAAATACTAATCGTACTTTCAGGGGTCTGTCAAGGTTTTTAAAGAGGTACTTATTTTGTGAAAATTTAAGACATAATTTGTTAAAAATTATGTTAAAAAATCAACACAAAAATATGGTAAAGTAAGAAAATATTATTAAAAATTGTCAATAAAAAAAACAAAAAAAAAAAACATTTATTACTCGTAAATTTCTATACATATTTTTTCCCATATATTCAAAAATAATTTTGCTATTGCAAAATTTGGGCTTAAAATTGTATCTAAATTTAAAAATCCATAAAAATCATTGTCTATAGTTAAATTTCAATTTGAATTTAATAAAATCATGCATTTAACAGTACTAGCACTAAAAGTCATTTTCATTATGAGAACATTTTCAATTAGGTCACATACATGAAAAAATTTCACCAAGAAAAAAATGGCTTGTTAAAAAATAAAGGTCTGTTTGAATAAATTTATAATAGTGTTTATAATGTTCAAATGTTTAGAATAATGTCCGAATTTTGACTTCCTGTAAAGTTTATAGAGGGAAAGCCTCATCGTTTTGTTTTAAAAAACTGACTGCAAAAAAAAGCTCGCTTTGATATGGTGTAAGCGTGCGGTCAGGCTTACCACATTGCACTATCTGACCAAACACGTGCTACCTTTTTGTAAAAGACCGCTGGCAGAAAAGCTCATCTTTTTCATAGATTGCAGAGAGAACCAGGTTTGCATGAGAACTTGCTTTTCAAAAAGTATTTTGTGAAATCTACCGTTTTTCCTAAAGTTGAATTTGTGAAGGTACCACTCAATGGTAGTAAATTTACCCTGGACAGACCCCTGAGTGATCCACATCCTATTTTGAAAACAATAGTTTAAACTACTCAAAAAATTATATCAATTCAATTGCCGCTAATTGTATGTGTTTTAATAATGGTGTTAATAAAACCTTACTTTATGTTAAAGTCTGCACTATTCTCAAGCAGAAACAAGGCAGCTTCTATATTCTGATTCAGTATAGCTTGGTGAAGAAGAGTTAAACCGTCATCATTGACAATGTCAACACTGGCACCACCTGATAATAGTTTTTGAGCAACTTTGAAGAGGTTGAGCTCTAACGCTAGGCTCAAAGGAGTTTGACCTTTTGAGTTTTTGATGTTAAAGTTTGGTACAACCACACTGCTTTCACAGCTTATTTGTGAAAAGGCTGAAAAATTAAGATTTAATTATTTTAGTCTATTTGATCCAACATTTAGCCAGTTACTTCAATAACTGAGTAACTATAATAGAAACACAAAGTCAATTCAGATGAAAATTTTTGCAAACATTCAAAGTTTTCTGAACTAATCAAGGCTTTTAAAATCTTAAATTAAGAAATCAATAGAAATGAATCTAAATTAGGAGAAATAATTTCAAATTTTGTATCATTTTTAATATACACGCTTCATAGTGGTTCAAAATAAAAGTCAAGGCAAAATCAGAAATTTTCTTTATGTACGGTTTGGTTTGTAACAAGGATCAGTTAACCAAATTTTGGTTGTAACATTTATTACAGTACTTAAAATGACAAGAATTTTTATAGACTCAAGAGAGAATGTAAGAATGATTCATTTTCAAACCTTGTTCTGAATCACGAAAGTATAATAATCTCTCCATAAGGGGTGAAACGCCTGTAGCCAGCCGAATATTAATGCGCAGCCGCGAAAGTTTCTGAACACAATAATTTATGTTTTTGAAAAAGAAAAATGTTTTGCACATTTTAGTCATTACTTACTGATGCGCACTATTTCCACAGATTCTATTGTAAATCTATGTTGTTTCTCGATCACTTTATCAACTTTTTGTTGTATATATATATATATTAGTGTTATTCGTTTTGTTTTTTTATGAATCAATTATCAATAAAAAGGGAAATTTTTTTCAGAAAAAGTGTGAATTTTTATGCTTTAGAATGAAATTTAATAATTAAAAGTATTTAATTTTCTACAAATATACTACAAGTTTTTCTTTTTTGATAAAAAATTTTAGTGCTTAGGACACTAATGTTTAGGTAAAAAATATCAGATTTGCCACTAACTTGACGAAATATGTGTGTCACTCTGTTAGTCAACGTGCTGCGCAAGTGGCGAATTAAACAAAGCTTGCAGGTTAACCAGAGCAAGAAGAATTTTAAAAGTGTATATATCAACTAAATAAGAAGTTTTAGAAATAGTGGCATACAATGCACAAAATAAAAAATGGACCACCCTGAATAACTTTGCATCTAAAGTTTCATGCTCTAGGACTCAATCTTAATGGTTTGAGGAGGAGATCTGAAATTTGCAAATTAATTAATGCAGAAGATATTTTAAGTTAGGAAATAAATTACAAAAACAGAGTTTCGCTGCAAAAACATACTATTTTTTTAGGGATTCAGATTTCTGATCCCAAAAACATAAAGGGTAGTCAAAATCTGGGAAATAGGGTCCTAATAGTTTGGTCAGGAAAGCGGTCGACAATTTGGATCTCTTAACGTTCATTTTACTTTCAGCGTATTTTGCATTATTTCGAAAACTTCTCCAAATTGAAACATTTTTACACATAACTATAAAATTCATTTATCCAAAGATAATTCCAAACAAAAAAAAAACTTTTAAAAATATTAATTATTTTTTATTATTTTACTTATTAATAGTCAAGAAAATTTTGAATTGTAAGATATACAATTTTTTACATTATTTAAAAAAATTTAATTTTACAAGGAAAAATAAAACATTTGATTGAAATCGGTAGAATAGTTCCAGAGATATCAAATTTAAAAAAGTCATGTTTTTTAAATTTGATTTCTCTGGAACTATTTGACCAATATTGCTCACATTTTGCATTTTTTTTTATGTAAAAAGGAATAGAAGAGAAGATTTCTGTTTTTATTTAAAAAGAACATTTTTATCACAAATATCATATTTCTTATTCCAAATTTATAACCGTTCTTTAAACTAATAAAAAACAGTGACAAACATTTTTATTCAATATTTTGAGACAATTCTTCTCACAGAATATATTTGATTGTAAATTTTTTTTTAAATATTTAATGTTCTCGTGAATGGGTCACGCTTTGCAAGTTACATTCTGCCTTGAAAATAAAAATTGATAAAAGAGGCAGTGCACACCGTTCATTATTCTCAATTTGATTTTTACATCTGTTATGTATCACTGGCAATCTAACTTTTACTATAAAGAACATTTCTTTTAAAATAAGTTTTGAAAATTTGGGTAATTTCAACTTTCTGGTCAGTTTAATTCTGGGTAGTCAGGCTTTTACTACATCATAATTAGACTATGATTTAATATGATTGCTTTTGTTCTATCAACGATAATGACACTATGAAGAAAAAAAAATCAAGAATATTTAAAGACTTTGTACTCGATTAAATCATTCTTATATATTAAAAAAATAAGTTTAATAAAATAATGTGAACATTAAAATTCGGATTTAAGACTGTTTATAGAATCAATATAAATCGTTAAATAATACTTTTATGATCAATGAGAGCCTGTATGGTATCTTCATGCTGGCCTAAAATGGCTAGGTGCAGGGGAGTCTGCTGATAAACAGCTTCTTCATCTTCAAATGGAACACTAGATACAGTCTCAGGTGAAAATGTTTGGAGGTTAGCGTTACCTCCCTTTTGCAAAAGAACAGTTGTCAAATCAGACAAACCATTGTGACAAGATATATGAAGAGGTGCTTCTCCCTACAAAAGATTACAGCAATTCAATTAAATCAATTTTATCCAGTTTAAAGTCTAAATGTTTAACAGTAACAAGAGTTTTTATAGTGTTTAATTTTGTAAATATGGCAATAAGCTTCCTTTATGGACAATAGAAAGAGAATGCTTTGGCTAAATAAGACATTTTAACGGGTTTTGCTCCATACAATTCATTTACCTCGCAGCAGTTCAAAATGTCATAACCTAGTCATTTATTTTTTCAAATTAACAGCTACACATTTCAGATTCTATAATATTAATGAAAATGGACTGGCTAAAATCAAATTAAATTTTTTAAATTCTATTTTTACATTTAAAATGCCTTGGTGAAACAAACATCCAAGGGATAGACAAAATTATTTGCTTGGGAGAAGAATAGGCTAACTGAGAAATCTGATGATATAACTCTTAACATGACGGTTAAATAATAGACATGATTAAAAATAAGGAATAACTGAATGAAATATAATGATTAAAATGACAAGATATGAACTATACATTTTACACTGATTTGACAGGGGCAAAAAATATCCTATTTAAATAGTTTCGCAGTTCATCAATTCTTTTGTGATATTTGGAATCTTTGTGACACATTGATTCACTGAACTCCAATTGGATCATTTTTAGACATAAAAGTGTTTTGGTTCCACAATAACCTTTTGAAATATTGTTCTACGACTAAGTCAGTTATTAATGAATGGATTCAATTTCAATTTATAATATGAAAAGCCACATTAATATCGTACGTGTTACATAAACTATGGAAATATCTACTTCTAAGAAGTCCCACAGGAGCTGTTGTAAAAATACAATTATAGAAGGACACAATACAATTATACAATAAATTACAATGCAACCCAATTGACATAAGCCATAAAGAAATGCTAGTTTTGAGATTCTTATTCACAAAACAGAAATTAACCCTTCATCTTACTTTGCCGGTGAAAACATTCATCTATATAAAATTCATGCCTTAAAAATTGCCTAACAAAAATATATTTACAAAAACAGGGTATATCTGCCTAGAAGAGGTTTGAAAGAATCCTTTTTTTTTTTTTACTTAAATCATAATGTTCCCTTAACTCGCCTCCCCCAAGGAAAGAGGGTATAAAAAGAGAAGACTGCTGAAGAATTCAAAAATTGTTTGCAATGTGAGGTCTTAGATAAGTATAATGAAAGTGAGGTTTCACTGTAATAAAAATAATAATCAATAAGTAATAATATAATGTTTTTTATAAATAAATTGCTAAATTTTTTTTTATAATAAACTGTTACTAAAAAGTGAAATGACAAATGAAATATTTACTGAAGACTAAAAAAAGTTTATTTCTAAGGTTTCAAATTTTAATTTACTTCTTGTGAATTTTGTAGGCATTTTTTTACAAATAAAAAGTAAATAAACACACCTTATTATTAGTTAAGTTTGTTTTTGCTCCATGGACAGCTAAAAATATGCCAGCTTCTTCATTATTTGCACGGCAAGCCAAATGTAGCAAGGTATCTCCTAAATATTGAAAACTAATTTATGATATTAAATACTTTTTGGTATATAATTATATATATATTACTATGACCTTACAAAAAAAATATTAGTATGAAAAAAAAATAGCATCTCTCTCAAAAAAAAAAAAAAAGTTACAACTTTTATGCTGCTTTTATAAAATAAGAAAATAAAAAGAATTCTATAAAAAGAAAAAGGAAGTGTTAAAATAATCTAGAATGAAAAATATGTTAATATTTTTTATGTTAAGAAACTAGTTTCAGAGATTTTTCTCATCAACTGTGATTGATATAAAAAAATTTATATTTTAGTGAGCTAAGCCACACAAATAACCAAGGATAATGAATAAAATTTTATAATACAGAGAAAAGTTAAATTTCACATTATTTGTGTGATCGACACATTTCTCTATCTGGTATCTTGTCTAGAGTTTTTGTTTCTTCAAATTATCAAACAGTGAATTTAGGGTTAAATATTATTTAATATTTTGACTAAATATTTAACCCAATTCATCACCCATCAAAGATACATGTTGGGTGAAGAAAATTTTTATAGTTTTATACATTCTATAAAAATAAATTTTAAAATATACATTCTTAAGGTCAAAATATGTTTTTTTTTTCAGATCTATGTTAGATACTAACCATTAAGAGGGCAGATAGCATCCAGACAGCTACCCCTTTTAACAAGTTTAGCAGCAAAGCTACCATCGTCATAACCACCAATACCCTCATCCAATGCAAACCAGAGCACTGTCTGACCTTCAGCATTTTTTATTTCGAGATCTAAGTGTTCGTGACGCAACAGGAGTTCAAAAATGGGAGCATTTTGTGAAGAAATAGAGCGATGAAGACAGGTGCTAAATGAAAGAAAACTTATTAGTATTTTTTAAAATTGAAACCAGGTATCAATAAAAAAAAAATTCCCTAAATAAGATTTGAATGATATTTTATCATTCTAAGTGGGGTCAACTAAGATGTGATAGTTGATAACATTGATTATTAATCTAAATTGCACCTCCCTCCCCAAATACATTTAAATGTAATATTAGGATAGTAAAACACTAAATCTATAACATTTAACCCGTTGAAATTTTATTTTACTAAATTCATGACTATTTCAGACATTAAATTTCTTTCAAAATTGTTAATGAATGACAAAGTAAAAATAATCATTACTTTTTATTCATTTAACAGCCATAAAAGATTTTTTTACTCATGTTATGGAAAACTTCTTCCACTTAACAAATATGTTCCTAGAAAATTCCATACGAACCAATCCAACAATTGTTGAAAAACAGGGGTAGCAGCAAAGTTTTTTAAAATTTTAGGGTAATTTTAGGAAATTTTTTCAAAAACTTTTAGGGGTAATATATGATTTTGCTAGGATAAAAATATATCACACGGTAGTCTATTACAAAACAGAAGATTATTATAATTTATCCATACATATCATAAATAATTGCAAGTCATAAAATAAAGCTCTGAAATTTTTTAAGTCAAGAATGAAATCTCTAAAGTGTAAAAATGAAATTTCAACTTTACATATTACCTATCAGAAATTAAGTGCATAATTCAGGAACAGGCAAAAGTGAGAATAAATCAAGAGAAAAAATAAATTAACACCAACTTGGATTTTTATTTAATTTTTACCTTCTTAATCAAAACTTTATTATTACCCTTTACCTTACTTNATAAAAAATTAAGGAATATTTGACTAAAACTTTACGAACTTAAAATTATTATAAGCGATATATATATTAAACAAATTCACAATTTCATTTCTTTCCTATCCTTATCCGATTAAGTATACAGAAAATGATTTAATAATTTATGAAGTAAAAATATACCATATAAAAACTGTATCAACTTAAATATTAACAAAAATAATACTGTCTTAAATTGTATTTACTTTAAACAATTTAAATTCTCATATCTCTGATAATTGTATGTACTATTAAAGTACACAGAAAAGTCTCCAAAATTTAATATCAGATAAAATTGACGGAAATCATGACAAAAATATTGCTAACTAAAGTTACATATACTGTAAACAATTCCCTTTCTCATCCTCTGCGATGTTTATATAAACAATAAAAGTATTAAAAAAATAGTTCGAAAATTCAGAGCAAATAATCTGCATACCTTTAATTAAAATTATTACCATAAATTAAAATTCTATTTCGATTCTATAGTAATTTTTTAAAAAAAAGAACCTTCCTCTCTAAATTAGAATACTTTTTTGATTTTTACCTTCTTAATCAAAACTTTATTATTACCCTTTACCTTACCTTATTAAGAAAAACTATTGTGTGATATTATTAGATTTCAAATCAGCAATTTATATTAGAAGTTAGAGAAAAACAAATTAATTATAATCTTTTTGCTAATATATTCTTGATATGATTTGTGAGATTCTTTTATTGCCCTCAATAGTGTTGTGGTGATCTTCAACACTCCTCCATAATTTCGAATGGTATCTTTGATTAGTCTAAGAGACATAATAGTTGGTGACTCACATTAAGCATTGCTTTATTTATCGAAAAACCTCTCTCCAAATCAGAATTCCCAAGTGGCAAAATTAAAACAGTTTTAGTTAATGAAGTTAAATTCTTATATTTTAGATTATTGCTTTTTTATTTATATTTAGCCTATAACTAACTTTTTAGGAACACCAACAAAATTTTATCAGATTTTTAGGAATTATAGGGTTTGCACATAGTTTTAGGAATTTTAGGGGGAATGCGACCCCTGGAAAAACTTACTTTCCATTGATATCTTGCATATTAGGATTGGCACCATTTTCTATAAGTGTAGAGGCTACTCTTGTCATGCCAAGAGTGAGGAGAGGAGAAGCTTTTTTAGGATTAAAGCTGGCAACTAAATGGAGAGGTGTTGCTTTCTCAGATGGTGTAGTAACATTAACAGATGCCTTATTATGAATCAAGAACATAGCAGAAAATTCATCTTCTGTAAAAATCAAAATTCTTGAAGCTTCAAAAAGTAAAATTTATCAAAAATTATGCAATACACAAATGTTTTTTTATTAATTTTTTTTAAAAACAGGAAGAAAAAACTAAGCAATATTCAATAAGTTTTACATATACATCATCGACCGGACGTCGAAAATCGAGTCGACACTCCGTCTATGATCGAAGGTGAATACGTAAAGGCATTGATAGTGTTACACCATATTTTTTTAAAAAAACTTTCCTTCTAAAATTCTTTGTGGTGGTAGGAATATAACAATTGATTTTACATTTTAATTAGCCTTATTTATGGGTCATTGTAGGCATGAATTATTAAACTATGTTGCAGAATGATTCAGTGGTGAATGGGTGCATTAATTAAAGAATCCATATTTAATAACAAACAAAATTTTAATAATAAAACAATAAAAATATATGATACGAAAAGGGGCTCTCCAATGAGCCATCCAAATCAATCCATTGCCTGCCACATAAGTGTTTACAGAATTATAATGAGTGAGTGATTACAACGCCCTCTTCTGGTCAGGCAGAAATTTGTAACAAACTATGTGAACACTTAATTTTAATATTTTTAAACAAAAGTGTTAAGATCTTTATAAATTCATTTAAATTATTTATATGCAGTGGTAGTCAAAATTATTACAAATCAACTTTGCTAAAAAAAAGAGATTTAAAAGAAAATGGACATGTTACCACTTCAAAAAGAAAATCTACAGCGGAAATAGATTGGCAGCTATGATATATTAGCATCTATAATGTAAATATTTTTACAAAAAAGTCTGAATTTTTATTTCTAATAATTTAGATGATAGCTACAGTCATTCTAGCGGATTTTGTTCAAATTATTCTATTTTTAGTTTACATAAAACAGGGTTCCCACTCAATTTTTTTTTAAAAAAATTCAAGGACTTTTCAATGACTTTCAAGGACCAAAAATCAAATTTTTCAAGGACCTATTAGGTATTACAGTTATATGCTTAAGTACATGTTAACCAAATTTTACAATTACTTAGAAGCAGAAATTGTATATTTTTAAAGCACAATGCTTATTTGACAACAACAAAAAAGAAAAATATTTATTAAATTTATCAGTTAATAATACAAATGGTTGATAGTTATATTGCTGTTTCAAATCACTTAAAAATTCCTACTGACAAAAAAAAAAGAAAAAAAAATCCAATTGACATACGAATGATACTAGCCAACATTTAAATACTAGCTTTAGCGAAACTCTTCATGAAAAATTTAATGAAGTGAATAAGAATTAATGAAACTGAATTAATGAATAATGCATACATTAAACAAGCATAATAAATAATTGATAAAGTTTGCGTGATTGTACAGTTATTACAATATAAATACTATTTTTAATATGTTGGATCAAATTTTAGGTTACAGGAAATGAATATAATTAGAAAAAATATCAAAATATATCCATTTAAGATATCTGTTTCAATTTTAATAACAAATTATCTATTTTGTTACTTCAGAATATCAGTAATGCATTTTGAACATAATAAAATCGATTGCAGAACAATATTTTACAGATAACTAAGACCAAGCTTTATTTTTTTAAAAATATATCCATAAAATATGAAGCGTGATTTTTAAATCGCATTTATACGAATCTAATTTACATATATACTATATGCAAATGAAAATTATAAGAAAGGTGAAGTAAGTCTTGAAGATTGTGTAAATTACGCATCACAATGTGTGATTTGTAAATTGAAATTGAATTGCTGTGTAAGTTTCTCAAATCAGAACAATATGAATAGCAAATAATACAAGACGCACGAACTAACAAGACGTAAATCACAATGTGTGATACATAAATCACTTTTATGGGAACTCTGCTGCGTGATTAGCTAATAGTTTTCATATCAATAGTGATCATTATGATGCAAATTGCAATTTGTGATTCGAAAGGTGCTTAATATAGAACAGCTATGTGTGATTCTCAAATCATTTTGATGGCAATTGTGAATGGTAACTTTTAAATCTCTCTTTTGTGAGATTTTTAAACTACTAGAATAAGAATTGTGAGGCATGATTCTAAAATTACACACATACGTATCATGTTATATGATTCAGAAATAACTTTAATTGAAATCCCGATGTGTGATTGATAAATCACTTAAATGTGAATCAAGATGAGTGATTTATAAAATACCTTAATACGATTCCTGATGAGTAATTTGCAAAGCACTTTAATGTAATATTCGATATGTGATTCATTAATCACTTTCATCTAAATCACAATTTGTAGAACATTTTATATGAATTCCAGTCCGTAAATCAAGAATCAGTTTAATGTGAATCACGATGCTTATTCATAATCAATGAAACACCTAGAACTAAATTTATTTATTAGCAGTAAAAGCTAAATGTAAAAACTCGATTAAAAAATGATAAAAAATTAATTATCCTTTGTACATAAATTAAAAGAACAAATAGGATAACAATATTAACCTGTCATAATAATGAAGTTAACACATTGAACATATTTCTAAATCGATTAAACACTATATATAATTCGAAAACTATGAGTATAAAACCTACAATTTGCTAGAAATTTCTGCTTTCAATCTGGTGTGAAAAATCTAGAGAGAAAAGTTTTGCATCTTCTTTAACCCCTTTTCACTTCAAGCATTAAAAATTGCATCTATCAGAATTTCTATATTCTTCCTTTGAATTTATTATTTTTTTACTGCTTTTTTGTAAGAAAGATTAGAATTATCTTAAATCCTAAAAAATCAAGTACTTTTCAAGTACCCTATGGCAGAGTTCAAGGACTTTCCAGGTTTTTTAAGTACCGTGGGAACCCCGTAAAAGAGTACCTGCTAAAATGGGAGGGGGAAAAAAACAGATTTTTAATAGAGATTATTACACTTTAGCTAAAAACAAGGGCCTACCCTATTGGCATGTTGTTGTTGATTAATTCACTGCATCTGTGTAGATAAGTTTTACTATGTCAACTCTCTAATGCTCTTTTATATTTAAACTAGCCTTATTTATTGGCCATTACAGTAACAAAAATTATTTTTAATCCAGCTCATTAAATGTTTATTGCCTTAAAAGATTCATATCTTAATAAGATTTTAATCCATTAATAGCCCTGTCAATAACCTCGGCTCTCTGGGTGAGACTGGGTACTACACGATTTTGCCCCACTCCTTGATGTGACTCCATGTTGGGCAAATGAAAATTGTAGGGCAGAAAATGAAGAAGATAACTACACTCAAGACAGAACAAAGATTTTACAGGCTCCTTTCTTAGAACACAAAAAAGCCTTATTTTTATATTTAGTTAAATTTTTGAAGATTGTTTAAGCAAAACTGTAGTTTTTATATAGACAAAAAATTTTTTTTGTAATTTTCTTTCAAAGTAACTAATTAATAAAATTTATTTTTCTTAAGAAATTTTGAGTGGGCACTCAGCAGACCTCCCCCTACATATTCAATTGTCCCCCTTTGAATACGGCCTTGATTACATCACACATAAATAACATGCACAATTTTCTAAAATTATCATATAAAATAAAAGTAAATCACTGAAATACTTGTACCTCTGAATTTTCCATAGAATTAACATGCGTACTTGGTATTATTTCACAAGTGGGGTAAGAATGGGTAATTTGACTTTTTTCATAAGAAAAAAAAATCATTTAAAAAAAGTAGTACATCTATGATTTTTCAGGAATGATATATTGTACACAGCTAAGTAATAAATAACTTGCTTAAATCTGACAGTTTCTAGGTTGAACAGACTAGCTCAGGCCTTCATATCTTTTCCCAGTCTTACCTCACTTTTTTTTAAATATAAGTCTTAATCTAAAGAAGAATTTTTTTAAATCTTTACACACAACTACTTTAACTAAACACTCCACATTAAGGTAATTTAAAAATTCTTAGAAATTAATA
Organism: Parasteatoda tepidariorum; assembly: GCF_043381705.1. NCBI lineage: Eukaryota > Metazoa > Arthropoda > Arachnida > Araneae > Theridiidae > Parasteatoda > Parasteatoda tepidariorum. The sequence goes on from NC_092205.1 coordinate 1,723,083, forward strand.
TTATATTTCAGAATATTCGTATATTCATATTATGAACATACAGTTGATTCAATCTTACCTAAGAAATTTTTTATCAAAGTTATGTTTATACTAGAGAAATTATATTTCATCAGAAAGTGCAGAAATTTTTTATATTTTTTTACTCTAGAGAAAATTCTCCCCCACTCGGCGTTGCTAAGTGGAACCCATAGATTCCCTAACATATCATCTGCAATATTTTTGAACTGTTTTTATACAATCTGTTTCCTAGTTGCAAAATAGAAAAAAAAATTTCTTGCCATTAAAGGAAATTTTATAGCTAAAACAAGTTTATTTTTTAAAAAAAAAGTTCTTTAAAAAATGTGGAGAGGTTAGAGAATATATGGGAAAAAGGAGATAATCGTAAAATAAAGAAGTCTCTTTTAAAAAACAGGAGACTTAGCAGTTATGTAAATGTAAAAGAAACTATCATAATTTTGCAGAAAAAAGCCGCCCTGGGATATATGTCACATCCTTAAAATTTGACTAAAAAGGGAAAGTATTTTTATCTGAAAGGCTGTACCATCAGAGATACACTGCACAAAATTTTACTGCATGATCGATCACAGAGTTTACGCATCTGCCACAAATAACAAAATGAGTTATTAAATGTTTAAAAATCATAAAATAATTAGTAAATATACAATAAATTAATATATGCAATCTTACTTAAAAACAGAAATTACGTGTATCGATAATTTTAATCAGAACTTTTCAAATGTACGCAAAATTGTACCATGTACAATTGTGCAAAATTTAAGCATAATAGAATCGCAAAAGCCTTACGTTAATAAATACAAAATTTAAAATACTCGAATTTAATGTAAACTAAGTGATTAAGAACCTAAATATAATTTAAATAAGTTATCAAAACTAATAATTTAATGAAAATATTTTAACTAGGCGTAAAATTATAACATACAGAACAATTGCGATAGCATCACGTCACTTTATCAGAAATTGATTTGATATACTTAAATATTATTAAATCAAATAATGACTTGCACATTTTCTTTCACTTTCTTTTCCTTCCCACCTGCAGCAGAAAAAAGGGAGAAGGGGAATCATACTTCTGTTGAACCTTGTAAGAGACTATTTGAGGGAATAGAATACCTCAACGTGTTCTTCGGTAAAAGGTTTTTTTCCCCACCTGTATTGTTAATTCTTTAAATTATTATTGATCATAAATTATAAAATTAGATTACTTCAAAAAATAAAAATTGCAAGAGTAATAATGAAATTTTGGAGAACCAATTCAACAAAATAGAATATCAAGCTCAAATAGCGAAAAAAAAAAAGAAACATTGGATAGGTATCACATATCAAAATTAAACGTTTTAAATCTTAAATGCCATCGCGTATCTCCACAGAATGACGGTAATATGGTTATAAGTTAAACATAATGTATTGGATTAGATTTAGGTTAATAGAGGTAGTAAGTTAAATGGTGTTTATATAATTGGTGTTGTAAAGGCTTTGGAAAATAATATGAGCTAAAATGAATATGCATCACTTCAAATGAACACATAGTTTAACTTAAAGTAACCAAAATTTTTCAGTGAAACTGATAAGTGTGCAAGAAACTCCTAAAAGTTATTAAAATATATTTATTGATGTAACAGTTATATTTATACACCCATTTCCATTACAACAAAATGAAACTAAATTCAAACTCACCTCTGGCAACAGCTTTATGCAGGAGAGTCCATCCTCTGTTATCAATCTGATTGATATTAGCTTTATGACTCATAAGAGTCTTGGCTATACTCTCTTGGCCAGTGCTTAAAGCAAGATCCAAAGGTATGTCACCATGCTCATCATACTCATTTACTTTGGTTGCAAGCTAAAAGCAAATATTAAAGAAAAGAATTATAACTACTAATTAAATTAAATATACAACAAAATCTTCACTATCTGGCTATTAAATCAGAATAATACACACTTCCAAATTATCCCTTCTATCTAGTATATAATTATTGATGTAATTATTTTAATATATATTTATTTAGAGAAAGGAGTAAACAAGGTAAACATGAGCAACATGGCTAGAATAACATTTTCCAAAGTAATCAAGAGAATTAAATGCTTAAAATAGCATATAGTGTGAGAACTGACAATCACTGAGCTTACAGAATCTTGGAATGCTAGGTGGTCTAATGCAACTAGATAAGAAACATATATGAATTAGAAGGTTCATTTAGTAGATGTTTGAAAATAGAACATTTCAACCAGCAAATCGATAAATAATCATTTGAAATATCACAATCATAAGTATTTATTTTAGTATTTAGCCTTAGATGAGACTAAGCTCATAGGGTGAACGCGTGCAACTGCAATTTTTATGGAGATAGAATTAGAAAATTGTGCTAAAAAAAATAAAAATTAAGAAAATCTAATCATAGTTGCTTCAGAAAATATGGAAGGAGATTTATGAAAAACCAATGGTGAACCTATCAAAATGTATGTAAAAATTTGTTCCTTTCTTAACATTTTAGTACCAAAATCATGAGAAAAAATTATTCTAATTTACACATTAAAATTTTGTAATTCCAGTATAATTTTTCAATGACCCTTCATTAGACTAAAACTATTAGTTAGATAGCCATACATTTGAGGAGAGACTCAATAGAACTATTAAATTAATAATATGATAAATTTGAAACATGTAAATAATTTCTTTACTTTGAAATTTTGCAATCTAATGACTTCCTTTTATAACGATCTTTTTTCTATAATCAGCAATATATAAAGTCCTGTCTGCTATTTCACAGAGACAATGTTATTTTGATAGTGACAGAAATTTTGTTAATTTAAAAAAAAAATTCAAAGAAATTATTTAAACTGCTATTTCCTTTGATGTTATCACAAATTTTTTTTTAATGAAAGAAGAATGACACAGTCCCCCCCCCCATAGCTTCTTATTTAAGACCTATGATCAAAAAGTTATTGATTTACTACACATTGTTGATAATCAAAATTATATATTTCACTGACATGTAAAAATCATTCCCACATTCATTTAAAAAGATGCATTTGCAATCTGCGTAAATTTCAATTGAAAGGGCACATTAAATGTAACAATCATATTTCTCTTGTTTTAAAATTATATAAAAAAAAAATTGTAATAGAAGTTGTTTATTTTAGAATTAAAACATTTGGTCTTTGCAGTGATTCTGACCGAAAATGACTGCCTCGAACAAGTGTATTATTCTTTAAGGCGTATTTATTAACATAAACTAGCTGTGTGCTTTTTCAACTATTTCGTTAGTTGTCAAACTCTTAAAAAAAGTCTTGTTAGCATGAGTCTCCTATTTTTTAGTAAAAAGAGTAAATATTTAGGGAATTTTGTACACTCACTATATAACGACTGGAAGTTATAACATCTGGTAGGCAATTATATATGGTGTTACAGCTATTGTAAGCAAACAATATTTTTACCTGAGAATCATATTCCAATAAGAAGAGGAAGACAACATCTTCTCTCTGGATCTTGATTGCTGTGTGTAGTATGAATTCTGTTTTAGCTTTAAACATTTTATACAATAAGGAATCACTCATATGAGCAAAATCTTCACTTGTAAAATCATTCTGAAATATAAATATATATATATATATATAAATATCATGACACTGTTTTTAGGTTTGAAAGTAATGTAACTAATATCTATATATTCTTAAATAAAAATATGTAAACTTTTTCTTTTGTAAAAAAAAATGTATTATGAGAGATAATAAGAATAAATAAAAATAAAAAAATCACTTTTTGTGTCAATTTTTAAAAGGGTGGCTCTTTATGTTTCAAAAAATAGCAGTAAAATGCAAAGTTTTGTAAAGAGAAATGACATTAATTATTAAAGTTACAAGGGGCAGTCTAGATATTAATTTAGCCAAATTTGAATGTGAAATTTGTATTCTTTTATTGAATATTTTCAGTCTTTGTAATAGAGTCATACAATTTATTCGAAATGGGATTGTTTAAAATAAAATGACAGCTGATAGAGAGAAAAAAGGGATTCATTTTTAATGTTACAAGGGATATTTTAAAAACTAATATTTCAAATTTGCACTACAAAACCTATATTTTTACAAAAGCCTTCAGTTATTTTCTGGACATTATTAATGAATATTTGAATACATACCTGAAATTGTAATTTAAAAAAAAAAGTCACTAACTTACTTTTGAGCTGTTACTTTTTTTAAAGATGGGTGTTGAAAGTCCAATTTAATAAAGGGAAAGTGACTACATTTCAACATTGCAAAGCACAATTTAGAAATTACTTTTACAAATTAGCAAAGTGAAAACCTATATTTTTAAAACTTAGATATTTTTCAAGAAAATCAATATTTATAATACCAGTATAAGCTTTGCACTTAATTTGTAAAATTTTAAAAAAAATTGTAGTAGAATGTCTATATTAACAGAGGGAGTTGAGGCTAAAAATTGAAGTTACAAACAATGGACGCTTTTAAAATAAATTGCACCACGAGACCAATGTTTTAAGGAAAACAAAAATTATAAATGGACTTTGATCTATAAAATGATGTTTTAAACTTTCTATTTGAGCTATAATTTCTTTTCAAAATGATAGTTGAGGTAGTGAATATTAAGTATTATAGAGGGAAATATTTCTAATTTTAAAACGGTCACTTCAAAAATTAATTTTACAAATTTTTCCTGCAAAATCTATGCATTTAGGGTCTGGATATATTTTTTTAAATAATGATCTGATGTAAAAATAGTGGTATTTATTTTATTATAAGCTGTAACATAAACTCTAACTTTTTTCAAAAATCATAATAGAATGCAGATATTTATAGAGGGAAATAATACATTTAAAATATTGATTTTACAAATTTGCACTGTGAAACTTTTAGTTCTAAGACATAGCTATTATCTACAAAATACAGTTTTTAACGAGTAGTATACACTGTAACATTGCATTTCACCTGTAACATTTTTAAATATAATAATGAAATGCATAGTTTTTAAGAAAGAAATTTTGTCAAAAAAATTTACTGTCATGCAATATTTTTGAAATAATTTCACAAATTTGCACCAACATTTTAAGGTCTTGGACATAATGGATAATTTCAATCTCATACACTTAATACTAAACTATAAAAATGGCTTTATTAAAAAATGGCAACATAATGTTGAGATTTCTTTAGTAAAACTACTTATAATCTTTTATTAAATAATTTTAAAAGAGTAACATTCTAACATAAACAGAATACTTACCCAATGATTTGATATTAACTGTGAGCAATGACTTTTCAATGTGGCTGCATCAATTTCATCAGCTGCTTGGTAAAATTTGACACAGTTATGGACATTAACAGAAGATAATAAAGCATTTTCACATCTAAAAAATTAAAATAAGGTAATAACTTTAATTAAAAATGAACATAGGGTATTAGAAAAAATTTTAAATTTCAGCATTGATAAAACTCAACAGCAAAATATTAAATTATTTAATACTCACATTAACACAAAATGTTTATATAATTGTATAGATATCAATGGAAACTGAAAAAGACTATAAAGTATAAAGCTAAAAAGGAAATAAAGTATCAAATTTTTTATATTGAAGTAGCATTATCAGGTCATAAATTGGAAAATTGCCTCGAATACGAAATAATCAAAATCTCAAGCATATTGATCCCAGAAGGTAAAGGATAGAAATTAATTTCAGTTTTTCATATTTTAACTTTCAAGCGATGAAACTCATGTAAAAAATTACAATATTATAAGTGTCTTACATTCAAGATCATGTATATAATATATTACTTCTCTTATTATTTATATAAGTTCAGTTACTTTACAAATTTACAAAATATATCATTACATTCAGTAAAAAAAAAATTGCTTCATGATTATAAGCAAAAAATTGCATCAATTATTTTATATTTTCGATTTTTAAATGTACACACTAGATAACACTTTCTTAATTAAAAAGCATGTTTTAAACTAGAGAGATCTGCCCCTGTCCAATCGACTAATCAGCATCTATGAATGCTTCACATTCATCATTGTTTCTTCTAAAAATACAATTAGTTTTAGCATTTTGTTTAATGCATAATTCTAAAGTTTATTCAACATAGTTCACATGTGCTTCAGCGTTTTTGTATTTTTGAATCCAATTAAAAAGAATAGTATTCAAAGCAACCTCTCCCCGTTATAAGGAGTTAAAAACCATAAAAATTTCCCATCTTTTCTCCAAAGGCCACAACACTCTTAGCTTCAAATTAACTACTATAGAGGTTAATTTTAGTCAGCAGTGTGGTTTCTTGAAAACTAGTTTTTTTATATTTGTGATAGCATAAATTTTGTTGTATTATTAAATTTAAATAATATTTTACGCTTTAAAAATTAAAAAAACTTTCAGAATAAAATCAACAATTATTTTAAAAGAATATTCACTAAACAAATGTCCTTATTTGAAAAGCTTGGGGCAAAAAGTCACATTTTAAAATTGATCAGAGCATGATTTTGTTTCCTAAAAGTATCAAATTGCTAGTTAAATAAAATCAAATGCCAGTTACGGAAAAATAAGTAGCTAAAATTGCTAGTAATCTATTATGGCGTCCAGAAACTTAATGGTCTCTTTGCGCCAATTTCCATTCAAATTCACATGGTTTTTCTGCCATTTCAACATGATTCCTGAAACAAAAGTTTAAAAATCTTATATTTTTCCAAATGGACAAACCTTAGTGCACACTTTTACAATATTGGAAACACAAGATATCTTGTAGCAGGAAACCACTATGAAACAGCATTATTTGAACTTTATATAAGTATAAATATTTAGCATTAAAATTTTTTTAATGCAATTTGCTTCACAGTAATGATTTTGTTGCATTTTTGGGATCGCTAAATGAAAAGAAATTTTGCTTTAAAATTACTAGTATGAACCCTGGTTTTGCTAATAGTAATTTTCCGCATTAACAAACATTGCTACTGACTTTTAAAAAAGGAAATTGTGGCCTGATCAAGAGAGTAGTAGAAAATCACCACAATTTCCATGTATCTGATAAGATGTTTACCTCTATCATATCGTTATCTGGAGAAATCTTCAGAAACTTGTATCAGAATAATATTACGACAAACTTAAATCCTTGATTTGTAAAATAGTTTGTCATTTAAGCTTCATGATGAGAAACAAGTTTTGCTATTTCATTTTGAGTTTTATACATTAAACAGTGACAATTTTTTTTTGAAATTACCAGAAGTACTAGCAACAGAATGCCACCAATGGTGGTGGCAATCAAAAATGAAGATTTAAAAATAACAATAAAAAATTATTTTCTAATGAAAATGCTTAAAAAATTTCCATCTTCCCAAAGGTTAAAGTAGGCAACTTTTAGCAATGAATACCCAAAACAGATTCAGAAAGAAAGTTTAAAAACTGAAATCTGATTATCCCACAGAAAAACTTTATGAAACCAACAAATCCTTTTTTTCTAGCATCTACAAGAAACAAATTTTAGTTGATTAACGCTATAACAAAGTCATAAACTGAACTATATGCAGCTGCTATGCCGACATTTTACCAAAAAATAACTGGCTTCATATACATATTGATAGATTGAAAATGCTCGACAAAGTAGGAGCTGGTGTGAATTCAGAAGCTTTTTGCATTCTAGACAATGATGGAGAGCTGGAGGCAATTAGAATTGCAACTAAAAAGATTACTGTTAGAACAATTTAACTCAAAAACATTGTCATTTTTTTCAGATTCTATTAAAGCTATTCAAGCTATTTCCACACACAATGCCACATAACAGAAAACAATTGAATCTAAAAAAAAAAAAAAAAAAAACTCTCAGTTTCTTAGCCATAAGGTGGATGAATGTCAATTGATACTAGTACATGTTGGAGTGACTGGGAACAAATAGGTTGATAAAATAGCTAAGAAGGGAACAGATATATTGAAGCTAAATAATAGTGACAAACCATTTACATCAATAATAATATAAAAATAGAATAAGTTTAGGATAGATGGCCACAGTTTTCCAAATTGGAAAAAAATACTGAGAATAGGGATACAAGAAATGATTATGCATATTTTAAATTCTAATGCAAGCAATCAACGTATTTTGAGCAAAAAATAGCGAAATATTGAGAACCAAATACGAAAAAAATATGTTTGAAAAACAAACAAACTTACAACTGACCATCTCTTCTTAATGCCGGGGTGAGTTGGCCATCAATACAGTAAAGGAAAAGTAAAGTTAAAATATGGAAAATAACACATTTCATACAGTCAACCATGAAAAACTAATAAGTTGTAAAGAATGAATTTTATCACGGAAAATAAGAAAAAAGAATCGAATAAAAAAAATAATAGATTTAATTCATCACTTTCGAAAAAACTTGCTGACATTTTTCAAAGTTTGTGCATGTTTCACGGAGTGACTGCATGCACCTTGCTCATCTTCTCTAGTTTTAGTTGCGAATTATTTTCCTCAGATAATACACTGGTTCTGTAGAATCAGGTAGGTAGATTATAGGGTCTTTTATGTTAGGTCTGTAGGATTAAAATGTGTTATGTAGAGTCCCCAAAAAAATTTAAAAAAGAAGTTTCAATAGTGTAATATAAAAGTTAAATATTTATTTATATTAGCTTTCATCATAAAATTTAGGAGCAAAACCAAAACCATTTAAGGAACCAAAAATTTCAGAACTATTTATTTGAAATTATTAAACACATTGTGTTGAACATAAATTTAAAAAATGAACACAAAACCAATAAAAGAAATAAAAGACTTTGGGACTAGATTCATTTATGCGAAAGTATTAAGCGTAATGATTTAAAATACATTTTATTTTCTTACTTCCTTTTAAATTCGTTCAAGACCCCACAATCTCTGATTTGTCTATGTGCATTAATAAAAAGAGGCCATCTCTCTCCTACGTAATAGCAGAGTATGAGATGAACTTATACTCTGCTATCAGCTTTTTAATCAAGAAAAAAAATATTGGACTACTTTAGTGCGTTATGGAAAGAAAAAATAATATAATGCCAGATGATCATAGTGCAATTCTGTTTTTGTATTAAATTAGGGAAATTGCTCATCTAACAAAGAAAATCATTCTTTTTTCTTAAGTAGCATTTGTAAAATTAACAAACATGGTCACATTCAAAAATAATATGTTAATATATCAGACGATCCATTTTACAGAGATGAGGACATTTTTTTAAGCATTCATTTCTATATAATTTTTGTAACACTTTCAATGGTTGGACTGAGGGGTCATAGGCATCCCTCAGTCCTAACATGAACAAAATTAAATTACAAGTGACTGAGTACTTGCTAACCGAGCAACGGTAAGAGATCCAAAAATTGGCAATCGAAAAATAATAAGGCTAACTATAAAGCCGGCCCCACGTTATTAACATTAAATTTCAAATAATCTGGCTGAATATTTAAGACCAAAAAGTTTGTTGGAAATAAAAGCAAACTTAATAACAAATATTCTAATATCTAAGAAGGTTGAAGAAGTAATGGTTAAAAATAGATTTTGATACTCACTTGTTGCGACATATTGAGCAAATAATTAGTTATACACTTGCATTAAAATAAAAAGTTATATACGTTACATTTATTGAGAGTAAAAATATTTGCATTCGCTCTTCATGAAATTGAATAAAAATAAATTAAGTTAATTATTTATTTAAGAAGGTGTTAGGAAAGATTAAATTTCTGAAATAGAGGAAATTTAAAAGCTAAGGAAATATGTAAAGCTTATAATGGCATCACAATAACCTACACGCTGGAAAACAACAAAATAAAAATCACAAAAAATATTTGACTCTTAAAAAAAAACAGATATTAAAATTTAAAAAGCTTTTTGTTGTCACAAAAAGCAATGCTTTGTTCAAATTGATAATAAAGTAAAATTGCATCTATTGCAAAGTACAGGAGATAATTAAACTACAATCCCTCCAGCATGGAAATCAAATCTAGACTGTCCTACTATAAGGAAAAACTATGATGCTTTATTAACTTTAGAGACAAGGAGTGGGGATATCTCAGATGGATCCCTTGCAGTTACAGCATTTCATCTCGCCAAACACTCTAACATTTATATTAGTTTTGTGTGCATTTTATGTTAACATAGTTAGGAAATGGACAAAAACCATTTAGTAAAATGTCCTTTTTTAAAAGAAGAAATACTGGTGTGATGCAGTTAATGTCCAGAGATTGATTTTCTTTTGTTTTGACATATTTTTTGTTACTGTTATAAAATTTATGACAGCTTAATCTTTTTGTAAAAAGATTTTCACAGCTTCAATTTCATGTGTTTGTGATGCACGAAGGCTAATGTTGCAGAAAGAAATGCTCTTGCAAATAAATAAATAAAAACTCTTAGCAATGAAAAAATACATAAGGCATTTACAAAAAACTTTCCCCTCATATCATTGGTATGCGGCCAAGGAACTGGGCTCTTCACTTGCTCATATAGGTGATAGAGCATCTTAAACAGCTATTTCCAGATTGGAAAGTGGACACACGAATAGTCTCTCGTACTTTGAAGGAAGAAAGACTTATGCAGTCTGCTCCAAATGTGAAGCCCAGCAGGCCTCAGCCAAACATATCCTCGACTGCTTGGGCCTTTCCAAGGAGGACTTATATGCTTCTCCACTTCTTGTAATAGACTTTTTGAGGGTCAACAACCTACTGGATCTTGTCTGACGAAGTCAGACAAGATCCAGTAGGTTAGAGGATAGAGGATTAGAAAGAGATTAGAGGATAAGAATCAACAGATAAGAATCAACAGAGGTAAAGAATCAACAAAGATTAGAGGATAAGATACAACAACAACAAAAAACTTTATTACCTGTCAACTAAACTTCGTAGTTCAAAGCGTTTAGCAAATCTCATAAGATCAAGAAAAAAATTATCAGGCTTGTTCAAATCCAATTCATCAGTATATACCCATTTCAACAAAGTGAGACCAATATCCTGCGGAATATCTAAAGAATATCAAAAAATTCATTTAATTATACTTTCATTTAAAAATTATTAAACCTTTTGAAAGCAAAAAAGGCAAACATTATAAAACCTTTCAAATCAATAGAGTCAACATCTGCAAGATTTGGAACACCCCAGTTATTGCTTCTCGCAGATAAGACAAATTTGTGAGCTCTAATGCTGCGACCATTCAGTTCCACAGTCAAGTCACTGAAAATTGTCAAAAGAAACCATTTAATCTTTTGAAAAAGTTCTTAACACAACTGATCAGTTTGCATGATAAATTTTCTAAATATGAAGGTACGTCAGGGTTTCTACTGGGCAGCTCGCCATTGGTTAGCAAATATTTAAGTTTCATCTTCAAAATTGTTGAGATTTCAATAAACCCTTATTTAACACAGTTACACGCATGCCTCAATCCAGCGGCATCTGGAAGTGTTTTTATATCAAGTGACGGCATTTTTCTTCCATTTAGAGCTAAAAATGTTAAGTTACCCACTTTTCACTCATGAAACCATTGTTTTTGAAACCTTAAAACAATTTTATTTTAATTTATTATTATTAATGCAATAAACAAGTTTTAAGTTCTTAATTTTTTTTTTATAGTTTTGGTCACTAAAAAGTTCCTTATACATCTGTTAACATTTAAAAAATTATTCATATTTTCATGAATGTAAAATTGTTATGAAATTTTTTTTTAGTCCAGCTAGTATCTTTAGAACGGAAATTTCATGCCCTGAACTACAAAATACTTTAAATAAGCCCCCTACAAATTTCATATGCACAAAAATATTATATATAAAATGCATATTGTCAGTGTCACACAAAAAAATATAAAAATGCTACTCTGACAAATTCCTGTTTTGGTGTGGAGCCATTGATATATTACAGAAATAACAATTAAAAATATTATATTAACATATTGTATTATTTCTAATATAAAAATGGACATAACTCATTTATAACTAAACTATATTGGTTTAAGTCTGGCATCATTTATTTACTCAATGTATTCTGTTTTATCAATATCATATGAACTTAAATTTTTGAGAGAAGGGAAATTCTGAATGAAATTCCTAATTTGACCAAAATCTAAATAAGTGCCTGCTATTAACCTTACATATAATAACGAAGTATTAGAAATAATTCTAAAGGTATATAAATTATATTATTGTCAACTTTTCCTACTTTAGTAGATTTTATATAGAAAATGGTATTAAGAGCTTTGATTTTTTTTTTAATAAATTTGATTTATAGTTTGAGGATTATCATTATGCCTAATTAATTTAAACACTTATAAATTATCAGATAATCATTGAGGTAGTTTTAAGTACTAATGAAATTTAAGACATTTTTGCTTACATTTGTGAATGTGATATTGTCAACATTTTTTTTGTTTCACTCCCGCAATAAGAAATTTCTAAAAAAAAGTGGAAGAGTTGACAAGTAAGAAATAAGTATGATATGTCCAATATAATATTAACAAACAAGTATATTTTTATAAGTCTTAATCTATAGTAAAACCAAGTTTACTAACAGCTAAGGAAATAGATTTGATTTAGCCAAAGTGAAATAGTTTTTCATTTTTTTTAATAAAAATCAATAGAACTTTTAAAAATTTCATTTTTTTCTTCATGTTTTGAAAAAAGTGTGTTAGTTATGTGATATTTAATTTAGCAAAAATGGCCGAATATTAAATATAAATTAACTGACTTCATCCAATCAGATAGACTCCCATCTGCATGATTCAAGATTACCTTTAAGTGAAACTGATTATTTTCCCATTAAAATTCAAGTAAGCAAATTAAATTAGATCTATATTTTATAGTACAAATTAATTTAAATTTGCATAAAGCAGCACAGCTTTAATAGATTTTTGAAGGGGTTGTGGTAACATCTGATTTATTTATTTATCTGATTTATAAATTTCTTTCCCTCATTTTCGTAAGATTTTTCTTATGTTATCTAGTTAAAATTCACATCAATATTTGGCACCAGAGACACAGGTTATGAAACTCTAAGGATATTAAATTATTTTTTTACTTTCAAAAATTTGGGTTAAATTTTTTGAAGACATTATACTATTGAACCAGATTGTTAACAAGGGTTGGGAGTCCTTCAGAAAAAAAATATTTTTTTCAAGACACTGAAAAGAACTAAAATCTAAGAAGGACCTTAGCAATAAATAAAAGCTTAAATTTAAAATAGTACAAAAAAGTTCCTCTTCGTATCTACTTTAAAAAATAAATAAATAAATAACTTATCTTATTTCACTTTTATGCAAAATATTAAAATCTAACCTATTATAATGATTTATTTTTAAATGGATTGAGGCTTAGTTTACTAAATATAAATATATATTCTTACATCTAGATAAATTGTGTGTACTTTTATTGTTATTTAGTTTACAAATTCCATTTTAAATTTTTTTAAAAATTCATTGTCTGTTATAATTCATTCAGTTATCTGTGATAATATATTTAATTCTTTTTACTATTACAAATATTTATTTATTTAGGATTATTCTCAACTGGTTAAATTTTCATTTGATTTTCTTTGGGGGGTATATCGACAAACTTTTTAGTGATCTTAAATTTAACAATTATTTTTTTAAATAAATTCTTTCTATGAGCATTTAAACGCACCTGTAAATGATCATTTTTTCATAATTTTCAGTTTCAAATTAAAAATATAAAACTTTCAAGTAGTTTATCATTTAATCATTTTTTTAGTTAATTTTTTTTATGAAGAAACTTTATACACAGAGATTTTAGAATGCCTTTAATTATTTTTTGAAAGCTTCACATTATTCTGTTATTATGAGTGAATAATATCAACAATGAATAAAGTACTGCTGTTTGAAATATACACACAAAATAGTATAAGAGTGTAATTTGAAAATCGTTGAAGATCAAATTTTACATAATATTACATATTTTGATAAATTTTAAAGGTAAGTGAGCGATCTTTGAAAACTTAAAATACCCTTTTCTCTGAGGAAGCCTCTTGACTTTTTATTTTATTTCTATGGAAAACTCTGGATATAAAAATGGTGAAATGGATATCTGAAATGATACTTTTGAACTGATTTGAGGCTCACATGCCTTTTAGCATGCCATTTTGACTGCATTAATAACCTCCCTGAGTGATTTAACAGGTTTGCTAGGATATTAGAACATTGGAAGACTAAGGGCAAGGGCAATTATTTAAGATTGTGTGGCAAATGCAAGGCAGTTTAAACCAACAAATGAGAAAGAGGGACCTTAGCAACATACCTGTATAGCTCTTTATCAAACAGTTCTGCAACAGTTTTAAGAAGTCTAACAATAAAGGAGTCTCCAGTAACATTTCCAATTTGAGCAGATGCAATACTAAACTTTTTTTCTGACTCAGCTAGTCTAGCTTGAAGTTTAACATATTCTTCACGGAGTAAAGTTAAATGTCGTTCTAACTTGGATTTCTCTGAAAAAGAAAATTTAAATTATGGTGATTAATCATTTTTCAAAAGTTTGCTTCTAAGGCCTGATTTTTACTTGTGAATAAGTATTTAATCACGTCAGATGCATTTTAGTTTGATTTGATTTTAAAAATTTTCTTTAATCAAAAGTGACCAGTATTTTAATTACTAGTATACAAAAGAAGTGCCAGCCAATTTTCCGTAGAATTGGGCGGCAAGGGCATCACAGATAACAAAAATCAAGGATAATAATAAAAAAAACCCTCAAAAGTAAGGTGGAAACAAAGGGAAAAAAAAACTTACAAATCTATTCATATATATGCATTTATTTTAAACGTACAACAGATATCTCTATTGCACTTCTAAATCACTGAACCATTGAGCGGTAAATAAAAAAATAGCACAAACATCGTACATCAAGGAATTGACATGATATTCAAAGAGAATTAGAAATAAAAGTAAACTGAGAAAATACCATAGCTGATTTTTTTTTTAAATAACAGTGGGAGCAATAGGATTTCATACATTTCTAAACTATGTTCTGGATCGTAGCTTCTCTGAATAAAACAATTAACAAACCGTTGTACAGGGTTGGCAAGTTTTTGACACATGACGGTTTTTACCGGTTATTACCATGGTTTTTACAGTCATGTCAAAAACCCATAGTTTTGGTAAAACTGTATTTTTATTTGAGTTTAACTGCTTACAATTTAAAATTAATTCATTTTTGAGCAATAAAATTAAAAAAAAAAGTTGTTAAAAGATATCTAAGAAGAGATTCTTGCATTTTCCCAACATGATTATATCAAAACATACTATTTGAAGTAAAATATTAGGATACTAAACAAAGTTTTCAACATTTCCAAGCATTTTGTTTGGAATATTACATTACTGAAGAATGTCAAGATTGATTACTTTCATTCATAAAATCTTGCTGTGAGAAACACATGTACACATAAAAAGAAAGCCTCATCAAAAAAAAACTTTTCTTATCATTTTTGTTTTCAATATTTTACACAGAAATGAGACATGAAAAAGCCTGGGAAATCCTTTTAGAGTTTCCTTGCAACATTGCACTAACCTTTTGTTATCATTATCCTCAATGATCTCGAATCCTCATTATTCTTGAATTTCAGACTCATTCATACTAAACTCAGAAATCGACTGGGCAATGAAAAATGTGCAAAATTAGTCACTTGCTATCGTATGCTTCGGCACAGTGACCCCGACTACTGAACATATAATTTTGTTTGTAATTAAGTTTTGTTTAATGTGCTTTTTCAACTGAATAAAAGCTTTTAACTTGACAAAATAGCAGTAATTCTTGACATAGAGTTTGTTAGTAGTTACAAGTTTTGTTTAGCTTATTTCTAATATTTAAGAAATGCCAAATTTTAAATTCTTCTTTTTAGTTCTTGAATTTATTAATTGTTCCAAACTTTTTTGTTTGCTTGTTTATTTCTAACAATTAAGAAGTGCAAAATTTTGAATCCTTTGCAAATCAAGCTATAATGATAAAAGTAAGTACAGTACAGAACCCGTTATCCGGAAATCAGAAAACCAAAAAGCCGGACCGAAATTCGATGAATTTTCTGTATGAATGTATATCTTTCAATAAGAATACATGTATATAGTTGCAAAATCAATTAGCAATCATTTACAACATTCATTTATAAAGGCAATTATGTGAAAATATTATATTGTCCGCTATATGCTATAAATTAAAGAAAACAGTAGGTTTTTGACGGTTTTTACCTCTGTCCTGTCAAAACCCAGTTTTTAACGGCAAAAACCCAACCCTGCGTTGTAATAAAACAATTTTAATTTCTTCATTTTCAACAGTTCTCATATGTTTTCTTTCAAAAACTCTAACGGATTGATTGCACAATTTATTTTAATTTTTTCTCAATTCTGAACCACTGTCAAAGTAGTACTAGCAGGCATTCTGTACTTTGCATTACAATAATTGATTTAAACATCTTCATTTCTTAAAATCTCATTAGTAGCATCAAATAAAATTTTCTGTTTAGTTTCCTGAAGCTTTCAGCTAAGTTAGAGGCTTTTTTTAGCACCAATTTTTACAACTAGAACTCTAATACAATTAGAATCAACAACATGATAAAATCATAACCAAATAGAATGCTCACAAAAGAATTTCACCATTATCTGGAAAGGACCACTTACTTCGTCAACAAAGGTCTACACTCTCTCGTGTGTTTAGTTATGATGTCATCGATTGCAAATTGATGAGAACTAACCCACTTCATTTCCAAAAACAAATAGGATGGAAGAGTACCATTCGCGATCGCAACACTCGAATACGCCATCTGGGGAGCGACCGGTTTCATGCCTTTAGCCCTTCTCCCTTCCCTTTCCTCCTCTTTTGAGTTGTATGGGAATGTACTACGATATTTTCCCTCTTCTTAATATTTTTCCTTTTTATTTAATAAAAATATTTTTTTAAATTTCCACGATACTTTTCTTTAGAACTATGTTTAATGTAGTTTTCAGTTCCATATAGTTTTTCAAGTTAAAAGATTTTAATCTATATGAAAATAGAGAGAGAAACTAACGTGCTTCCTTCCTCTATGACTTTCCACACGCTAATGGGGAAAGCATGTGAAGTGTTGCCATAGGAAAAGAGTTCTGCTCTACGCCACCTGCAGCCCATTTTGATCGCCAATATAATGTGCCCCAAAAAGGCTAACACACATTTTAATAGAAAACAAAATTTATAAAAAAAAAAAAAAAAAGCAATATTTATGCCATTTCACAAATAATATGTGATAAAGCTGATATCATGCACAATTCTGTCAATGAGCTACTGAAAAGATATCAATGATTTCCAAAATTAATTTTGGCAATAGTTAAAAAATAAATCCCTCATTTTGGGCTTTTACCAGAAGGCACTGGTAGCTTCTAGATTTAACCACAAAGGCTCGGTAAAAGTCCGAAATGGAATCATGTCAAAGCTGACTAAGGACTTTTATCAAACCATTTTGGTATATCTTAGGTATACTGGTAAAACCTTAGATTTACCATACTTCAACAGGGCTGCCAACTTTCTATGCTTTTTGCAAAAATTTATACTAGTGATAGCTAAGTTTATGTTTTAATGTATTATTTTTATTCACACCACTATACATAAATTTAAAAGTTCATATGCAATGCCACTTTGTTCCAGCTTTTTTGTGGTGAGGCTTTTAAAATGTTGGCAAAATTACCAAAAACTTTGAATTTTAAACGTCTACTATTCTATAAAATATTTGCAAAAACGGTAGTAGTTGGCAGGCCTGCTTCAGGCTTTTACAATAACTTATAAGAGAGAGAGAAAAGAATGAATTGGATTTTCTAGTATATAAAAATTTTCAATTTCAAAAATAAAATGAAAAACGAGATGTGGATTTTTCCATCGCTATTAAAATTGGGCATCTATTGATTCCAAATTATAAGTAACAAGATAAAAATCAATATTTTTATTTCAATATCCTCAGCATCAATCAAAAGAATAGTTTCGAATTTTGGTCTCATTCATACAAAACTGAAAAATGTACTTAGAGTATAGAGGACTTAAAAATCATCTTTGTAATCACATACTTTGGAGAAAGAAGGAGGCAAAATAGGAGTAAATGAAAATTGTGAAGAATAAGATGATTCTTAAGTGTCTTTTCTTATAAGATAATTATTATTGTATTTTCTCAAAATTTTGGATTTTTGACAATTGTCAAAATGGGTCTTTTGACATGACTGTTAAAAAATGATAAAACCATCAATTGCCAAAACTTACCCGCCACTGATTTTTAGAGGAGGTTGACAAGAAAAATCATTCAGCTTTCAAAGGTAGCAATAAATTGAATTTCGTATAAATAAAAATTTAATTAAATAAAGAAATACAATCTTATAAGCAAATTTTTTGAAAGCTAATAATTTTAACGTATGAAAGAAATATTTTATCTATTTTCAGATACTTTCAGCAGCTTGACCAAGAACAAATTGATTTATTATACATTTGTATACAAAAAATTATTTATCGAATATGAAAGAAACAATTTCTATTTTGCTTTTTTAAGCATAGAATGAATAGTGATAGACGGAAAGCAGTATTAACAATCATCAAGTTTATTAATTTGTATTCTTTATCGATGCATAGATTTTCCACCTATACACTAAGGCAGAAACTTACTACACTGAAAATGAACACGCAAATAATCTGCTATTACTAGCATGAGTAAATGACACATCTTAAGAGAGAGAGAGGAAAAAAAATTGATGAATAAATTATATAAAGCTGACACCTCTAATTGGACATGCAATTATTATGTTTAACAAATAATTTTATTATGATTATCAAATAATTTTAGCTCATAAAACAATTCGCAAGACAAATAACTAGGTAAATAGCTCCAAGCAATTGTAAATTTATATTACTAATTATAATGAAAGAATTCATTACGGATTTAAAATAACTGTCTTTATACTATAATTATGCAAAGATTAGAAAGTTAAGGATTTTAGTCATTCGAGTCAACAATATACGTTTAAATTGACCTCTAAAATACTATAACTTTTTGTCAATCTATAAGTAAATATCAGTGTATCGGTATGGATTTTTAAATATATATAAAAGGTGTAGCGAAAATTAATTAAAAAAATATCCACACATCACGAAAGAATAAAATTAATTATAGAAACAGATAAACTTTCAATAATTACCATCACTCATTTTGCTTGTTTATAATTAAGTTTCTTTAGTTTCGAAGTTTAATGAAGAGGAGGATACATTTTTCATAACATGCAACTAATACGTAAGAAACATATGCACGCATTTCACCAATCACGCAGTACCATTTGACGTTAGGGAAAATTGAGATATGCCTGTCACATCGGAAAAAAAATCCCTATACAAGTCTTCATCCAATTTCAATTTTAGAATCATTAGCTATTTAAATTATCTAAAATTTAATAATTAACTCTCTTTCAATGCTTTATGAAACTTTTATTCGAATAATTTAAGTGCTTAGAAATTTAATATCGAATCAGTTTTAGTTTCAGTTTGACAATTTTATTTAATCGTAGTGGCATCATTACAGACACCGCATGAAGAAAAAGGTTTTATTTTGTGCAACTGCTCGGAACCAAATTGAATAAATAATAAATTTAATAATTTAATAAACCATGGCGAGTGTATCGTACCACATAGCGAATCTGCTTGAAAAGGTATAATATAACAGAAAAATTAACCACATTTATTGAAAATCTTATAATACACTTATATAAAATTAAAACAGCCCAAGTTGTAAACGTTTGTAATCTCTGCTAAACATACATTTTACTTATATTAAGATTTTTAGAAGATAATGTTTCTTTTTCTTCAAAATATACTCAAGAGCAAAGAAGGTTTCAAAAATTAAGCATATTTATATTTTGAAATTTTAATTGATATGTTTTACAGAACAATGTTTGCGTCAAACGATCAATGTTGTTAGCATCAAACGATGCAAACAACAGTACTATAGATAGCAATCATTTTATTGTTCTCTCCTTTTTTTTTCTATGTATATCTCCTGTATATATATATATAGTTCACTGTATCTTGTAAATAAGAATGAATGCATCTTAAATTTTTGACTGCTTTTAATTCCTTTATGTTCCAGTGCTACTCAGAATTATCTTAATTTTCGAACCGAATGCTCATAGTTTGTATTATAACGTTTAATACATTATCCCAAAACAAAGCTTTTAATGTTTTTCATTTTATTTAAACATTTTGTTTAATCATTTCTTTTCATATTTTTTCATAAATAAAATAAAAATCAAGCTGAATATTTTGCGATTTTTCTCTTTTAAGATATACCTTTATATTTAATTATTAACTATAAAGTTGGTCCTAAGCTAATGTTTATATTCAAATTTTGTCTCATTACCTGTTTTTATTCTCTTTCTCTCTTATTTCTTTAAAAACTAACTTATGCAAGCTGTTACTGACATAACTTCTAAAATTGTAAATTTAATGTAAAGTAGTTATATTTATTACTATTAAACATGTTTTCCTAATGTAATTGAAGCTTTCTTGTAAGTTGATGATATTTTATTGATAGATTTGAATCTTTGTTTAATGACATTTTACTTAATGGTCTTGAACTTTTCATTTCAAAGCATTGTAAATATTGTTTTTGTTTAATGACAGAATTTAGCACTTTGGGTGAGCCTGGTGAAAGTAAATTCAATTAATTTACATAATATTCATATTTTTTTAACCTTTAGCAAAATGTACATCTCTAAGTAAATTAATATAGTTGAATTTACCTGTCCTCGATAAAAATATAAAAATACTAACTGAAATAAAAATACTGTATATAAATATATATATAAATATATTTATATATAGTATTTATATTTATATATAGTATTTATATTTATATATATATATAANNNNGTGTATATATATATTATATAATATATATATAAAATAAAAACCCTACTACAATTTTAATACTACAAAACTACTCTACATTTTTCATACAATAATTTTCTTTAACGAAGTATTCCAAAAAATATCAATATTTTTTTCCTTTAAAATTTTTCTTGAAATTGTTCCTTTTAACTATTTTTACTTTTTTTTTTAATAAAACAATCAGAATACACATTAATTGATCTGATGTGTTTGTTAGAATAAAAATTTAAAGTAAAAGAAGTATATTCCTGATTATGCCAATTTCCTTGTGGCAGAATCATGGCGACATTCTCGTAGAACATTGCAGATGTCTTGTGGAAAGATTTTTCATTTGGGGAAGAAAAATGTTTGTTTTAATTTCTTTGAGTTATTTTCTTCGGTTAAGTTTGAGAATATAAAAATTCCGTAATGGCTGGCTTCGGCTAGAATTTCAAATTGATCAAAGTCATTCTAAAATCAGAAAAGTTTAAAAAATAGTTCACTCTTGAAATGGTAGTTTTTTAAATAAAAAAAGCAAGCTTTTTTTAAGTCCTGATATGGCATGTCATGAGTTCAAATCAAATGTTTAAGTCTTCACTTTTTGTCACATTCAGTTTGCCTCAATAGCTTCTTAAATCTACGCATAAGTACTATTGTTTTTTCAACAGTTATTGTTTTTTAGAAAATAAATTATTTTCTTCATAAAATTTTATTACAACGTGTGAAATTCAAATTGCTAATTTTACTATTCACTTTAAATGGGACGATTCCATGTTTTTTTGACCTTTTGACAATTATTGCTCCTGATTTCCAATTTTTTAAAATTGGTATTTTTCATTGAATACTATTGTGACACGTAAAATTCTAATTATACATTGACAGGCTCAATTTCGGTCATTAGTATCTTAAATCCATGTAATATTTCAATTGTTTTTTTGTTAATTATTTGTATTAATTTTTACATGGTTTTTTAAGATCCTGTTATATTTTATATAATATTGGAAATGTTAGAAATTTATTTTTTAATGCAATGGTTTGATCAGTCTTTTCGGCAGTTATTGCCCACGTGGTAGAATTTTTTCAAGCTTTTTGCAACAAACGCTAGCACTAATATCTTTCATAGAGGTACTTTAAATAATAATAAATATTTAAGCTGCGAGCGATAAATGTAAGCCCGTATATGTTATACATAAGTTGTGAGCGATAAAGAAGACTTGAATGTTTAAACTAAAATTTTCATATGTGTACTATATTAAAATCATCAACAAAAAAAAAGAAACATTAGAAACTTTCGGCAGAAAAACCCCCCAAAATTCTTTACTTCATTTTTCTCAAAAGAGAATAGAGAAGTCATGACCATTACTTTCCTCTGTGATGTGCCAGTAAGGCATCTTTTAAACTTAATTTTGGGGAAAAAAAATTTTCTAAAATTCTGCAGAAAAGAGCAAACTGTTGATCCAAAGGAAAAATTTTTCTGCAAGAAATCTGTAACGTTTTGCGACAATGTCCCTGTGTCGCCACGGTGGTTATTGTTATTGATTTCTACGAAATTTTTAAATTTGATACATTTAATATATTATTTATTTAAACAAGCAAATATTAAAACACATATTTGAGTAACACTTTTTTGAAGAGGTCGGTTCGCTTGTTTTTATCATAAATCTGATTTTTCTCTGTTTTTTTTCAGTAGTTGCTGCAATGGATTTCATGATTTTTTACTATATATTATTTTTTAAAATTTGTGTGATAAGACTTGAAAAATGCAAAAAAGTAATATTGTTTTTTTCTCTCCAAAAATGCAAGAATATCTTTTATAATAATATATATATTGTTTATGTATTTATGAAGAAAAAAAAACATTTACAATTAAAAAAATTATATGCAGTTTTATTTTTAGTGTAAGTTTTTTTATGAGCACAAAGCATTTCTGTTGTTATAAATTAGTAACATACAGTATATGAGGCGTTTTGGAAAAATAAGGATACAATGATGCTTACTCATTTAAAAAATTATTACTGATTATAAGTACAATACAATTTACCTACTGGTGCATGCCCTATTTTTTTACATACTTGTTGCCATTGTCAAAATATTTGTTATAAGTTTGGGCATGAGCTTTCGTATTCCACAGTCATAGATCTTTGTAGCATGTTATCTGAACCGTGCTTCAATTTCAGTTTTCATTTGCTGGGTGAAAGTTGGGGATTGTATGAAAGAATGTGGCTTAACTACCACTACGATAATTAAACATAAGTTCACTAGTATATAAGACGTCTTAACTCTTTTCTATCTTGAGGTACCTTTGGATAGATGAAGGTTGGCTTTGTCGATAACAACTCTGCCCACAGGGATGATTAAAAATTTTCCATTTAAAACATTTACACAGTACCTGGTTTGAAATGCTGTTAAAGACGAGTGCTGTCTTGTAACAAGAACAAGCAAACTCCGCTTGTCAACAAACCCTTACGTTTGTTGTGAATTGCCTGTCTGAGACTTCTCAAAGTCTCACAATATGCATCTGCATTAATTGTTGTGCCGGGAAGCATGAAGTCAACCAGAAATGTGCTTTGCTGTCCCAGAAATTAAAAGCCATTGTTTTTTATGGAATTGAACCTTTGAATTTTTTGGCCCTTGTTGAAATTTTATCGTGCCAGTGCATTGAGTGTTGTTTGGATTTTGGTGTGTGATAATAAATCCATATCTTATCACCAGTTATAATGTGATTAAGAAACTAATTATATGCTGCTGCATAATGTATGAGGAAGTCAAGTGCGTAGACCATGCTGCTCTTTTGTGTTCCTATCGAGAACACAATTTCCAATACCCTGAGCTTCATAAAGAGTTGCTATTGACACTTCTCATATGATTTTAAGCATATCTTTTAATGTGAGACTCTGCTCAAATTGCTTCCTCTGTTCTTTGAAACACAGATGTTTTACTGTTCTGATTTTAGTCCTACCTTCTGAGAAAGCCATTTTGTTGATCCATACTGTTTCCATAGACAGGAAGGATTTTATGTTGAATATTTATCGGATGCTCACTTTTTTTACGCGGTGAAAATGTATTATGGAACACACTTTTCTGGGGAGATTCTGAATTGATGCTGACAATATAAGCAATGCAACTCAAACAAGGTTCACTGTAAATATAATGAGTGACCTCGAGGGAAAAGCAAAATGTTTCAGTTTACAGCCTGTGTTGCCAATGGACTTACAGAAACTTTTCCTTCGCTGTTATTGGTAAAATATATTTAATTTTCGAAAACATCTCACATTCATTGCTATTAAAAATATCATGCAAAAGGTTGTTAGTGTTAGGGAGGTTTGTCAGCCAGAAAAATTTCTGCCACAAGGACAAACCCATTAATAATATGGACTATCTTAAAGCTGTTATGTATGGAAGAAAATGTTTGTTAATAATATTGAATTGGCTTTCGATATTTGAGGTGCAGAAAAATATGGATTGTTATTTGTATTTAAGTAAGTTGTTATAGATTTCACATAGATCAAGGCAATATAGACCTTTTTTTAAAAAAAAAGACCCGTTTATAAAAAAAAGTATTTCAGCTATAATTATGGGTCATTGAAGCTTAGGAAAATAATCTATGAAAGATAATTGTTTTTGATAATATTGTAATGTAGCACAGTTCAGAATAATTAAGAAAATTAATTGAAAAGATATTTTGGAAGATTATCTGTAAACAAAGATGTTATTTCCAAGCTTAAAATAATTTTTAAAATATTGTTCCATCTCTTTTCGGGTAGCGAGAAAATTAAAAATTTAGTGAATTCAATTATTTGAATAAAAATAAAGTCTAAAAAATACGAAAAGGAGAAAAAATGAATGAAGGGCCTAAAACTTAAATTACACTACTTTTTGCCAAAGTATCAAAATAATAGCATGTAATTAAAAAAAAAACATTTATTTTTGCTTATTCATTATTTTAAGTTTGTATTTCAAAAGTGGTTCATTAAACTGTACTTAATCTGAATAATTTCCAGACCACTAAATAGAATCATAAACTATTAGATAGCCCTCTCTAAATCATTGTTACCTTTTGTTTTTCGTTTGACTCTGACTTATGTCAAGCAAATTAGTGTAGCTTAAAGCATATTTATTTTAGATTAAAGGTTAAAGAATGATATTGGAATGTAAAGACTTCACAAAACTGACAAAAGCTTTTAAGTCTAGTCTGATAAATGTTAAGTTAACTAAGAATTAAACTCAGTGGTGCTAAAGCTAATGGGGAGCCAGGGCATACTGTGAACATTTCTGTTATCTTGAGCTCTGGGGTGCAGGAGTAGATGCTCTAGTTGAGTGGTCAGCCGAATGCAAAACTCAAAGTGTGTGGTCCCCAAGCCAGCTCGGTACTTTTTTTTTATCGACCTACTGAAGAGTTGAAAGAATAGGTGAAGTTTGTCCTTCTCAAGAATAAAACCTAGGACCTGTGTTCGAAAAGCGCGCTCCCACTCTGCTACGAGGGTTAGCTAAGTTTTAAAAGTATAATCTTATCACTAACTGCATGAAATCAATTTTAGATGACTTCAAGTGACAAAGATTTTCGCTTTATGGCTACAAATGATCTGATGGTCGAATTGCAAAAGGATTCTATAAAGCTTGATGATGACAGTGAGAGAAAAGTAATTGAGTATTTTTATATTTAATATTAGGTATATATATATATATATATATATATTTTAATCTATTTTGTAACTTGAACTTTAATTGCACTTGTAAAAATAGGTTGTCAAAATGCTCTTGAAATTGTTGGAAGATAAAAATGGAGAAGTTCAAAATTTAGCTGTAAAATGGTAAGTTTCTTTTTTCCCCCTTCTATTTTCTTTTCTTTCTTTCTTTTTAAATAACCATTTTTATGTATACATTATTTGTTAATTTTATTTCGTAAAAATTTAAGTATTAAAGTTTAATTGTATAGTATTTATTCTGTTTATATATTCTACACCTTTTGATAACTAACTTTCAATTGTTCAGCATACAAACTGCAATCTGAAAAATTCTTGCAGCACTGCAATATTTTTTCAAATGTGTCACAAGAGTTCAGCCCCTTACTTTAACTGCCAATTTTGTTTATTAATTAATGTTTTTTTTGTATCTTACCATTTTTCTATTCTTTTATACTTTGGTTATCAGATAGTACCTGATATTATTTTTATTGTATGAGTTGTGGGAACGAGGCATAGCATTCTCACATTTTTACGGAACCAAAGACAACATCAAAACAATCAGAAGATAAAAAATACACTTTTATTTTCCGGAAAAATGATAGTCACAAAAGCTGCGTGACTAACTTAAAAATAAATTAAAATTCAAAATAGTGTATAACAGAGTAGTAGTAGTTTTGTGGTTTTACAGATATATATATATACTGGAGAAAATGTGCAATGAATAATTACGACATCAGTATCCTGCAGTCAGTTGCAGTTAATTTCTGACAGCAGAAAGAATATCAGGATGAGAGGTCGCAGGTCCGGTATTCCGATCCGCAGGTCAGATCTAGCGAACTCTACAGTACTCCCCTTCCAGTCTGTAAGACGTTTAGGCTTGGAATGGCAGGACAAATCGAACTTTCCTTCCAGACCTAGTAGTTACTTCTGGTTTTACCATAGGAGACTGATTGGTAGAGTTTGCAACTTCATGAGATAGAAAATAGGCAGGCTTTAATCTGTGGATAGAAACACTAGATTTCTGTCCTTCAAGATCTAGAACAAAAAATTTGTTAGTTCGTGAAATTACTTTAAATGGGCCTTAATAGGGCTGTTCCAAAGGACGTCGGACACTGTCTATCCTGACAAAAACGTGGCTACAAGACTGCAGATCTTTACGGATGAAGATTGGACGAGTGATACCACAAGTATTCAGAGAAACAGGGTGCAAGTCTCTCATTTTTTCACAAAGTTTCTGTAAAAAATCAGAATGAGATGTTACAGGTTTAGAAAAAGAGTTGCAAAAAAATTTGCCTGGAAGGTGTATCGAACAACCATACACCATTTCAACTGGTGTACGATGAATATCTTCCTTTAAACTTGAGCGAATGCCCAACAAAACTGTTGGTAAAACTTCCATCCAGCGCTCAGTTAGGTGGCATTTAATTGCTTTTTTCAGGCTTCTATGGAACTTTTCAATAGCTCCATTGCACTTTGGATTATAAGCTACCGTCCCGGTTTTCTGTGTTCCCAAAAACTTAGTCAAGGAAGAAAAAAGTTCAGATTCAAACTGACGACCTTGATCAGTTGTGACAGTCTCCGGAACGCCAAATCTGGCTATCCAACCAGCAAAGAACGTTTCTGCAACTGTGTCAGCTGTCTGATTCTGCATTGGAAATGCCTCAGGCCACCTAGAAAAACGGTCAATACATGTAAGTATGTACCTGTAATCTCTTGACGGTGGTAGAGGACCCACAATGTCTATATGAACATGCGAAAATCTGGCATTAGGAAGTCCATACTCTCCTAGAGGGGATTTCGTGTGACGTCCAACTTTCAATTTTTGGCATGAGAGGCAAGTCTTGCTCCAAAGCTTTGTGTCTTTGGTCATGGATTTCATTACGAATCTCTTCTGGATGAGGTCTAAAGTTACTCTTCCTCCGGGATGAGATAAACCATGAAAAGTCTGAAAAATACTCCAACGAAAGTCTTTAGGAATGTATGGTCTTACATCACCAGTAGAAATATCACAAAAGATCATTTTTGAATTTGGGAGATTCATAGGTTTAAGTTCGAGACCGGAATTAGACTCAAGTAAAAAGTGAAGCTCCGTGTCATTAACCTGTGCCTCCGCAATCTCTTCAAAAATGATATGACTTGAATTATTAAAACTGAAGGAAGAAATTCTCGAAAAAGTGTCAGCAACTATATTTTCACTACCGGGAATATGTCTTAAATCTGTAGTGTACTGACTAATAAACTCTAAATGTCGCATTTGTCACTTTTTTGTTGAAATGCGTAAATGAGAGGTTTGTGATCAGTGTACACTAGAAAATTTCGACCTTCAAGCATGTGCCGAAAATGTTTGATTGCTGAATAAATTGCAAGCAATTCCCTATCATAAGTGCTGTATTTTTGCTCTGCAGCATTAAGTTTGCGAGAATAAAAACTCAAAGGCTGCAATTCATTGTTTACTTTTTGTTGCAAAACTGCACCAATAGCAAAATCTGAAGAATCTACAGCAAGAGATAAATTTGCATTTGGTAAGGGATGTGCTAGAAAAACAGCATTTGCAATCGCATCTTTAACTGCCTCAAAAGCAGAAATTTCCATGTCAGTCCAAATTAGAGGTGTTTTATCTTTTTTATCTTTACCCTTAGTTAAATCGTGTAAACAAGATTGGATTTTAGCTGCATCTTTAAAAAATCTGTGATACAAAATTTACCATAGCTAAAAATCTGCGTAATTGTTCTACAAATGTAGGTAAGAGAAAGTCTCTTAAAGCTTTTACTTTTTCAGGTATAGGCTGAATACCATTTTTTGAAACTAAATATCCCAAAAAATTAACTTCATTAACACCAAAAATGCATTTTTCCAAGTTAATTATTAAATTGAAATCGTTTAAACGCTTCAGAACTTTGTCTAAATCCGAATAAAATTGAAATGAAAATATCATCCAAATATGCTATACAACAATCTATGTCTCTTAAAACATTATCAATAAAACGTTGAAATGTTTGTGCGGCATTTCTTAAACCGAAAGGCATAAATATATATTCAAAAAGTCCAATTGATGTGATAACTGCTGTTTTAGGAACATCGGAAGTTTCAACTCTTATTTGATTATATGCTTTTACTAAATCTAATTTGGAAAATACAGTTTTTCCATTTAAATTATGCGAAAAATCCTGGATATGAGGTATCGGATATCTATCAGGAATAGTTTTGGCATTTAAACGACGAAAATCACCACAGATTCGAAATTCTCCATTTTTCTGTGGAACTAAATGTATCGGGCTTGCCCACGGACTTTTAGTTGGACGAACAATACCTTGCTTTATTAAATCGGCGAATTCTTTACGAAAATTTTTTAATTTCTCAGGCGATAAACGTCTTGCTTTGGAAAAAAACCGGGGGTCTAAATGTTTCGATGCAGTATGTCACACCGTAGTCTTGGCGCAGTGCATTTTGATTGAAACTTAAAATAGTCGGGTATTTGATCAACAAATCATGATAACGGTTCTCTGATGAGACCAAAGTTAATCCAAATGATGGTCCAGGACATGAAATGCCCTTAGAAAAAACTGTTGTCAAACTGTTAAGTAATCAACGATTTTTAACGTCGACCAACAGTCCGAAACGTTCCAAAAAATCCGCACCAATAATAGGGCTTGACACATCAGCAATAATAAAATTGATTGAAACTTAAAATATTCGGGTATTTGATCAACAAATCATGATAACGGTTCTCTGATGAGACCAAAGTTAATCCAAGTGATGGTCCAGGACATGAAATGCCCTTAGAAAAAGCTGTTGTCAAACTGTTAAGTAATCAACAATTTTTAACGTCGACCAACAGTCCGAAACGTTCCAAAAAATCCGCACCAATAATAGGGCTTGACACATCAGCAATAATAAAATTGAAGTCGAACCTTCTACGCAAACCAAGATCTAGTTCTAAACGCTTATTGCCGTAAGTTGAAATTTTAGAACCGTTTGCAGCATACAAATTTAATTCCTGAATTTTGTTATTTTCTAAAATTTTTTTTAGGAAAACACCTAACTGCTGCGCCGCTGTCTACGAGAAATCTGAAACCAGATATTTTGTCATAAACAAAAAGGCGACTGTGAGACTGGCTAACATCTGCCGTCGCTACATCAGACGAGCCGTTTAGTTTTCCGAAAATTGGCATGGTTGTATGCACTTGTGTGCTTTATTACCAAAACGATTATGATACCAACATAATTTACCCGTATGTAGATTGTCAGGAGTGCGACTACGTGAATTTGAATGTCTGTATCGACGATTGCGACTTCTATCGCGATTACGTTGTCTAGAGGATCTAGATCAGTGTTTCCCAACGTGGGGCCTACGCCCCACCGGGGGGCAATTTGATTGTTAAGGTGGGCAATTCGAAAATGGACTCAACACGAGTTTAACCCTTTTGCTTCCAATGATTTAAATGCAATGCGAGAGAATTTAATAAAACCGTCAATATCAGCATTTCTTAAAATGGTTCTCGAGAAAGATGCAAAAGCTATGCCACTCAGTAACAATACTGTTAGCAGAAGAATAGACGAAATGAGTGAAGATATTGAAAAACAACTTGTTGAATAGCTGAAAACTAGAAAATTCTCAGTGCATATGAATGAATCAACTTTGATAGACAGTGTGGCAGTATTGATAACTTACGTAAGATATACTGATAAAGGGCATTTTGCTGATGAAATGTTGTTCTGTAAAAGATTAGATATAATAAACTAAAAAACTTAGACACCAAAGATATATATAATAAGCTAAAGAACTTAGATGTCAATAATATACCAATGAAAAATATAACATCTTATGCTGCAGATGGCGATCCTAATAAAATGGGCAAGAAAAATGGCTGCTAAAAATTGATGAAAGATGAGAATCCAGGAATGATTTTTGTGCATTGTGTTATTCATAGGGAAAACTTGGTAGCTAAAAACAGCTCTGTTCTAAATGAAGTACTACATTCAGTAAATGAAGTACTACATTCAGTGTATCAATGCTATTAAAACTAATGCCAAATGAGAGTGTCTCTTCAAGCTATTTTGTGAAGAGCAAAATGCAGACCATGTGAGACTTTTACTTCACACTGAAGTAACATGGCTCTCTAAAGGGAACTGCTTGAAAAGATTTAGGAAACTGTTTGATACTCTTGGTGATTTTTTAAGTGACAAACCTGAAATGAAGTATCTGTTAACAGTCGATGATAAAGCATTTGTGAGTTATTTAGTCGATATCTTTGAAAAACTAAATATGTTAAATAAGCAACTTCAAGGAACAAATAAAACTCTTGTGGTTGCAAAAGCGAATATATTGGGTTTCATTATTAACAACAAAAACTTTGAACAGTTTTATTGGCTCCAAAAGTGTGAAGTAAATGGTACCGCTTTACTTGTTATTCTCGATCATCTGAAAATTCTGTCGGCTGATTTAAAAGAAAGATTTTCGAGTTTAAATCAAATTGATTTTCCTATATGGATGATGCGGCCAATGTTAGTGGATTTGTCTGATATATCAAGAAGAACTCACAGAAATGCAAAATGATGAGTCAGTTAAAATTTTATTTAATATAAAAGGAGTGATGGCATGGCTTTGTGTGTCGAAACAAAAATCAAATACCCAAATTCAACCAAATGTGCTAGAAAACTATTGTTAATGTTTCCCATCTTCATATTTAGCTGAATGAGGATTTAGTGCTGTAAATGATTTACTGGTAAAAATAAAGAAATC
>NC_092205.1:1755165-1799812 GCF_043381705.1 Parasteatoda tepidariorum
ATAACGGGGCAGATGTTGAAAATAATGAAAGATCCAGGAAGAAAAGTGAAACGGATTTTATTCTAAATGGCGTAATTCGAAGCTTTTTCCAAAGTGTGAGAAATTCGCGAATTTTGACATTTATTTATAGAATGCGCGAATTTCTCGCGGTAATCATTTTTTAATGTGAGAAAAGAAAAAAATATGAGAGATTCTCGCGTTCTCGCGCTGTAGTGAAAACACTGGTTAAAATACTTTACTTAATCAAAAGAGGCTAACAGGAGAATGACCAACTCCAAACTTCACATAAGTCATCACAATCGGTCAAGAAAGAAACCAAAATCTCACTTACTTTAAAATTTGAAATATCCATGAAAGTTGTTTTAACACACTAGTTTAGTAGATAAAATTATCCAATGACTGGAAACCACTGTATTCTATATGTTGCTACTATCTTTCTTCGGTCAACCGTAGTAATTCACCGGGTCACCATTATGTGGGAACGAGGCATAACATTCTCACATTTTTACGGAACCAAAGACAACATCAAAACAATCAGAAGATAAAAATAGTCACAAAAGCTGCGTGACTAACTTAAAAATAAATTAAAATTCAAAATAGTGTATAACAGAGTAGTAGTAGTTTTGTGGTTTTACAGATACATATATATACTGGGGAAAATGTGCAATGAATAATTACGACATCAGTATCCTGCAGTCAGTTGCAGTTAATTTCTGACAGCAGAAAGAATATCAGGATGAGAGGTCGCAGGTCCGGTATTCCGATCCGCAGGTCTGATCTAGCGAACTCTACAGAGTAATTAAAAAAGGTTGGGATACACTGTTCGTGTTAAATAATTTGACTAGACAGACGTGCAAAGTCTTAAAGAATTTATTAAAATGGTTTATTTTGCATTTAAATTTTTTGTTTCAGATGTGGAAACTTATAGAGAATAAGATTTTTGATACTCTTATTTTTGCATAGATATTTTTTTATTATGGTAATTTCAAAATATATTAACCTGAACTTTTATGACAGTTCAGTGTTTTACATTTTGCATGTAATAAAATATTAAGCATGACTTTTCTTTATTATCTTGACATCACTGGCACATTGCTTATTTGTCAGCAGCGTTGTAGTGATCTATAGGCTTGCTTTCATTACAAAATTATTTTCAATTACATCGACTATATTTGTAGTAACTTAATGTTTTTTCTGTTATCAGGAATGAGATTTTCAATCTTTTTATCGGATTTCCGCCTTTTTCGCTTTTATCTCTGCAATTTCAGCCTTTTTATCAAAAACTCTAATTCTCTAGAAGTTTCGGTTTTTTTTCTTTTTTTTTTTTAAAATAAATATTCCACTTTTTCAGAAAATTCAGCCTTTAAAAAAAATAATTATATTTATTTCCGATTTTCAACTTTTACCCGTCCACCAGATAGCTTGTATCTTCTTAAACTTTGCGATTCGTATTTGTGAGATTTAAAAATCCAACATCGCGATTTATATTAATTCATTTTTAAAAACCAATATGTAGCGATTCGTATTCATTCAAGTTTAAAATCCAATGTCGTGATTTGTTCATGCGGTTATAATATCAGGGTTGCCACAGGCGACTATTTTGCAACTATTTTTGGCCTGAGGCGACTATGGCAACTTTTTCTGCTCGAAAAGGCTAAAAAAAGCAACTATTTTCAGGAAAAGGAAACTATTGGGAGACTTTTATGTGCTCTTAGAGATGTTTTTTTTAAAGCATAAATTGGGTTGACAGTCTGCGGTCTGCGGAGTTTCTGAACACAATGAATTTCTTTCTCTTAAAAACTAAAATAAATTGAAAATTTTAAATTGCACTTTTGAGTCCTCGCTTTTTAATGCCCTTAATATGCACAGATTTCATTGTAAGTCTATTTTGTGTTTTAATCGCTTTTTCAACGGTTATTGCTACGAAATTCTGCATGAGTTTTTAAAAAAGAAAACATTTTTAATACGATATTACGACGCATGGATTTTGAATTTGAGTTATGACTTATCACACTATTTATGTATCTATATATATACAGTGAATTCGCGATAACTCGAATCTGATAGGACTGACGAAAAACTTCGACATATCGGAAGTTCGACTTACCGTTAGTTTCGGTTTTGGACTTTCAGATTCGGATTATTTAATTAATGCTTATTAATTACAAATCTTCTAAATGCTTACAATCTTTAAGATCATTTTTCTGACAAGCCATTTACGATAAGACTGTTTGAAGCACTTTATAATACCCTGGTCAATCGGCTGCAACTTTGCTGTTGTGCTTGGCGGGAGAAACTGCAAGTTTACTGCCTTCAAATTAGGTAGATCACTATGCGCTGTGCATTTATCCATAAAGAGTATCACCTTTTTTTTTTTAGCGAAGAATTTCCGATCCAATTTTCTTACATAGTCTTCAAATAAAACTGATGTCATCCACAACTTTTTGTTAGACTTCTTGTAATCCAAAGGATACATTTTTACATTCTTGAAACATCGGGGATTTCGGTATTTTCCGATAACAAGTATGGGCAATTTCTCTGTCCCAGACGCATTTCTTTCAACTAGGACAGTCAAACGTTCCTTGCTCATTTTACCCCCTGAGCAGTTTTCATCCTTAAACATCATAGTCTTATTTGGAAGACATTTAAAAAATAAACCCATTTCATCAATATTGAAAACATCATTTTAACTGTATCCTTGAAGTAAATTTGGTAACGTTTCATTTAACCACTGTTCACATACTTCAAGAGGGACAGCTTTAGCTTCTCCATGAAGAGTGCGAAAGACATTGTGTGTGTGTTGCAAAGGAAGGGGCAAGATATCAGCTCCTAGGTTTTTTTTCCTGCTTCAAAAGATCCCAAAAAAATTGAGTTAAAGGGAGTAAAATTCGAGTAATCGAGAATAATTAACATGAAATTGAAGATAAAAGGGTCGGGACCTTATAAAAAAATCGAGTTATGGTAATATTCGAGTTATCGTATTTCGAGTTATAGCGAATTGACTGTATTTGCTAAATTAATTGTTGATAAAAGCGAAAAATTTTTTGAAATTTTTTTTTTTTTAATGAAAAAGTATTTTTTTGAATGAATTCTAGTAATTAAAAGTATTTAATTTTCTGCAAATATACTATTCTTTTATGGAAAAATTTAGTGCTAGAACTCTAACGTTTTATATAAAAATTATGCTATTTGCTACCAAATTGCCTAAATGGATCATGGTATATGACAATTAAGTCATTTAGTATAATTTTAGTAATATTATTGAAAATTTTGTGCTCTTATTTAGGCAACTATTTTTCATAGTTTTTGGCTACTATTTTCACGTTTTAGGCTACTAAAAGCAACTATTTTGTTCATTTTTTTCTGTGGCAACCCTGTAATATCAAACATCGATTTTCATATTTATGTATGATTTAAAAATTGGGATTACATTCCCGTGATCTAAAAATGATGCATCGTGATTCTTATGTACGTGATCTATAAATTACGCATCGTGATTCGTATTTACGCCATCTGAAAATTATGAATCATGATTTGTATTTACGTGATTTGTATTTACGTGATTTCACTCGATTCACTATAGATTATTATCCAAGATCACTATTTGTATTCACGCGATATTAAAATCAATCATCACGTTTCTTTTGCGAAGTTAATTTTTTTTCTTGAATTAGTTACTATAAAGTTGACTGTTTTTCTATCGATGATTATTAGTATATATAGGCATTACAACATCAGTGAAACTGGAAGAGAATGTATTCAAAACTTGCATTCTGTGCATGCAAAGAAGAAAGTGACACAGAAGAATGTGAAAGAAAGAAGTAGGATTTGTCAAAGGATATTTGAGGATGGGCTAATGACTAAATTAATCACCAATCTGTTGGTGTCAGTTTTGCTATTACTACAAGAATATATAAAACTTTTACAAACTGGAGCACCCCTCATTCACAAGTTGCATTACAAGCAATTTGACCTTGTTAAGGGATTTTTGCTTGTTTTGCAAAACATGAAGCATTTGTAGCAATCGAAAATTAAACGAAAATTAATAAAAGATATAGCAAACAAAAGCAATCACTTAAAAAGTTATTCTTTTTTTTAATGTAAAAAGAGTTAACTAACTCAATTCCAAAATTTAGAAAATGTTGCTGTTATTTATGCCATAAAATGCAAAATTCTTATCAGATGAAATATAATTATCTAAACAGTTGCTGATTATCATGTTATTTTTCAAACTAAATTAGAAATTTTTGTATGTTAAGGAGTTACTATATGATTCTACTTCACAGTTATTGATGTTTCATAGGGCTCTAGCTAGATTAGATTATAATATGAATATAGTGATTGCAATTGTGAAAGTTTTTTTTCTTTCTAAATACAGTGCAACCTGGAAAATCCGGACTGCTGGCGGGTTTGGAAAGTCCAGATTTCCGGATTTTAGATACCTTACTTAAGTTGATAGAAATATCGAATTTTCGAATTCGCCAGGCCGATTTCACATGTGTAGACTTCACTTTAAATAATAGTGTGCGGATATCACTTTAAATAATAAATAAGAGACATTAAAAATCAATCTTTTGTCATTTTTTCCCCTAATCGATCGTTTAGATAACATAATATTGGCAATTAAAACTTAAAATTTAGGCTTTTAAAATGTTGGCTGAATTTCAACTTATAACTGAAACAGATGCTTCTAGACTAGACTGTACCTGCTAATACTAATCCTTTTTTTGTTGGGGGATGAGAGAACTTGTCCCCGCCTCCTACGCTTCAAAGTTAAGAAAGAACCAGTTTTCTTCCTTCCAGGGTTGGCTTTTTGCTGGCAGAAACTGGTTTTTGCCATGCCAGTGCCAGAAACTGGTTATAACGGGTAAAAACTGGCATAAACTCAAAAAACGTCTATACTAGTTCTAGTAATTGCTTAATGACATTTTGTTTAAGTAAACTGAAAAATGTAACTCCATGTAACTGTAACAAACTTTTTAATTCATTGTTTGTAGTAAATATATATTTTGTTTATATTCAATTTAAAGAGTGCAGTATATCAAATATTTATATGAAATAAAAAATAAAGTAATGTAATAATAAATATAAATNTAGTTCATTACATTACACTCTGAAATTCAATAATTATTATCATTTAACTCTTAACATAACGGAATAGAACTATTTTCAAATACTTTTTTTTCTTTTCAAGACATAATTTGCATGACAACAATTCAACAATTATAACAGTAACAGTTTTAGTCTTTGCTGTTTGTAAGAGGCAATATAATTGGTTAGACTGCTACATGGTGGTCCAGTTTTAAAAAATATGCAATAGATGAAAGTTTCACAAATCTTGCTTGTTCCTTGATGGCAATGCCTGCTAGTTCTGCTGGACTTGAGAGAATCTTCACAAATTTCTCGTTTGTGCATAGCAAATTGAGAAATTGTTTAGGTATAGAAACTGCATCAAAACTTTGCTTTTGTTATAGATTACTGCAGAGTGCAGACAATGTAATATTTGATTTTGAATGGTGATAATTTTGTATATAAATTGTTCTTTGTTTAACATTTAATTGTTTTTTCTATGAATTATACATTGTATGTCAATCTCAGTACTTACTTTTATGTAATTTTCTGAATTTCTGCCAGTTTCTGCCATGCCAGCTTTAACCGGTTTCTACCAGTGGTTTTAACCACTTGCCAACCTTGCTTTCTTCACAAGGGGGAAAAACAAGGTGGTAGAAGAATTTCTCCTCCTGCATGCATTATCTATCAAAGAATGTAGAGGGGATTCCCCTCTATATTCTTTGTTATCTATATAGAGCTGATAAGAATGACTGGAATTTCCTTATCAGCTATGCACTTTCATTCACCCCCCACCCCTACCTCTTCATCTATTGCTTCATTGTTGGAGAAAAGTTGGGGTTTTGCACTCTTACATTTAAATTTTTATTTTAAGATTTTTTTTAAAATTTATTTTTTAAAATTTTTTTCTGAAGAACTGGACGTAAGAGTGCATTTTAGAGATTTCTGGATTTTCGAGGTCGTACTGTAATTAAAAAAGTCATGTTACTGATATATGTGCTATAAATCACGTAACAGTATTTATTAAAAGAAAGGGAATGTTAATGTACGTTTTCAGTAGTTTTAATTTGCTAAACCAGGCAGTTTCTCAAGTAATAATTGTCTCCGTTGTGTGAACTGAAGAAAAATATAATTTCTAACTTTATTTTTTAATTGGTAGTTTTACTTTTTACAAAATATTAAGTATTGATGTAATCATTCATATATTAATAAATTAGTACACAATTTTATGTCAACACATAGTTATTTATTATCTTAAATTGTCTGGAATATTTTATTAAACGATTGCATGCATGTAAAATTTACACACGTGGAAATTCAGCTCTTTTGCCTTTTGACCAATCTCATCCCTGTGTTGTTTACTGTAGTATATTAGGCTATTAATTAATTGCTATTGGCTTATACAGCTGGTCAAAGGTTTCAAGTCTGTTATTGCATTGCCAGCTGTGAGATGGGCTGAGCAGTTGTAGCTTTTCCTTAGTGTTTTTTCCTTTCTGTCAATAGATGGCATAACATATTCTATTCCGTTGATAAAATGGATCTATCCAATGGTATAATAATTCGGTAGAAAAGTATTAGTTAGTCAATAGGTTAATTGTAACTATAAAGTTTGGACTTTGATGATAAATAAAAAGAAAAAGTCAAAACAAAAGTAATTTCTTTTAAATTTTTTATACAGTGGGCAACTACAGGGATGCCACGGGCGACTAAAATGCCAGTATTTGCAGCTATTTTCGGCCTGAGGTGACTGTGGCAACTTTTTGTCTAAAAATAGCAACTATTTTCAGGAAAAGGAGACTTTTCTGTACTCCTAGCTATATTTTTAGCATAAATTTGGTTGACAACCTGCAGTCCGCGAGAGTTTCTGAACACAATGATTTTTTTTTCTTAAAAAATAAAAAATTTTGAAATGCAAATTTGAGTCATCACTTTTTAATGCACTCAGTTTGCACAGATTCCAATCTAAGTCTATTTTGTTTCTTGATCACCTTTTCTACTGTTATTGCTACAAAATTCTGCATGATTTTGAAAAACCCAATTTTGAATACAATATAGGGATGCATGAATTTCGAATTTGAATAATCACTTTACATAATATTATATTTATAGTTGTTAAATCAATTATTGATAAAAGAGAAAAAATTTTAGAAAAAGAATGTTTATTTTTAGTGAAAAAGTATTTTTTGAATGAATTCTAGTAATGAAAAGTATTACATCGTCTACAAATATACAAAAAAATTGTATGTAAAAATTCAGTGCTAGAATACTAACATTTATATAAAAATTATCATATTTGCCACCTACTTGACTAAATGGATCATGGTATACCACAATTAAGTCATTAAATAAATTTTTAGTCATATTATTGAAAAAAAATTGTTCTTATTTACACAACTATTGTCATAGTTTTTGGCAACTATTTTCGGGCTTTAGGCTACTAAAAGCAACTATTTTGCTTATTTTTTTCTGTGGAAACCCTGCAACTACACAATATTAAAATCTGTTTATGTTCATTTAACTCTTATAATTTATTTAATTTTCTGCTTAATGCCTTCCATTTTTGACGTGGAAAAGTTCATAATGACATCATAAAGTTCATCATAAAATATATATGACATTTGAATATATTTAAATTGTTTAATTATTTTTTTCTTTTATAGTCTTGGACCATTAGTTAATAAAGTCAAAGAATATCAAGTTGAAACAATTGTGGAAACTCTCTGCAATAATATGGTCTCTGATAAGGAACAGCTAAGGGATATATCTAGTATAGGTAAGCTACTATTATAATGTGCTTTTTGTTTCTGATTCCTTAATTATAATTTAGTTACTAATGTGTTTTATTATTTTAATCATTGGATTATTATACAGGGTTGAGACTTTTCTGCCATTTGCAGATTTCCGCTTTTCCCTTTTTTTCTTTGTTTTTCTCCCTAGAAAGTTCTGATTTTTATTTAAAACATTTATTTTTCTTTTAAAATATTCCGCATTTACCAAAAATTCAGCATTTTTAAATACAATTATCATGTTTATTTTTGTAAATTTTTTTAATACTTTTTTAAAAAATATAAAAGGAAAATTGGCTTTATCTTTTTTACTCGAAAGAAAAGTTGATTCCACAATAAAAAATCAGACTGCCCATATGTTCACACACGATTGTTGTAACACGCATAATATTGGCAGTTACTTAGAGGTGGGTTTTTTCTCTTGATCCAAGATTGTATCTGGGGCCAAGATTTCACATGTAGTAACATGAACAAAACGTCGTATGTAGTAAAAAATGCAACAAGTAATAAATCATCGTATGTAGTAACAAATGTATGTAGCAAATGTAAAAATTAACTTTTCTACATTTTAGCATGGAGATTTTCATTCTGTTTAACTTAGCTACCTCCTTTATTTTAAAGGTCCGCATTTTTTTTGTTCATAGAAATTTTTACAGCCATGTATTTGTTTTTCTTTGAAAATCATGTTGACAGAATACTGTCCAAGAATAGCGTAAGGCACATGAAGAGGAAAAGGATAGAAGAAAAACAAAACTACAAATCAAAATAAAGAAAAATTATTATGCAAGGAAGCAGTTGCTTACATGCAGCTAAAAGACAAAAATTGCCACACAGTGAAAATATTCACCAAAATTAGTGGTATTGAAGAGAAAAATCCTGAAGACAAATGTTTTTGCAGGAGAATCACATCTAATTAGAGTTAAAACTGTAGAGGCTGCAGTGCTTATGCTTATAATTTTAATTCTGAAAGATATTTTTTCCTTTTTTAAAAAAAAATAATTTTCTGAGTCATTGTGATGCCACAATTGGCATTACATATTTCCTAGCTTTTAAAATTTCTTTAATTACTTAAACTTATTTTTTTAATAATTATTGACCTAATTATATTTAAATTAATTAGTTAATTTTTATTAAAAGCGAACATAAATTATTTTATTCCTTTCTTATCGATCAATGTAATGGCTAATCTTTGTATTTCAATACTAATGCAGACTCATTAATTCACACGCTCTAACCTTGGATCTCTTTCCCGTTCTCCTAGTAGTCCATTGGGAACAAATTCATTCTCTTTCAATTTCAAATTTGTGGCTACTGGGAGTGCCCTTTTGGGCTTGCTGGTGCCAACCATTTATTATCAATCTCAACTGACATTCATACTAACTAAACATCGATGTAAGAGAATGTTTTATCTTGATCCCTTTAAGGGATTTCTTTTCTTTATTATGTTTATATTTTTGAATTATGGCCATTTTCTATAATTAATAAATAAGTTTTTCTTAAATGATTTTATTTTTCTGAGACAATTATCATTTTATTACACCCATAATTAAGATGAATATGTAGCAGCCAAAAGTCAATGATGATATTTCAACTACCTCTAAAATTTTAGTATTGGCGAACAATGTCATATTGCAGTTTATTCTTGTTATAAATTACGAAATATTGAATAAAAGAAATCTAGTATTTATGTACTCAGTTTAGAAGTATATAAATGTTTTTAACTTTTGCAACATTATCACTGAAAAAAAATAAGTACTTGTTTCGTTATGTGCAATAAAAAAAATTTCTTCTTATTTTACATGGAGATTATGATCTTTAATATTTTACATGAATTTTTTATGTGTTACAATGCAATTATTTTTATCTTATTAATTAGTGTCATGTCAAATAATAATTATTCTCTTCTACATACTGCATTAATGATGACTGTATTATAATAAATTTATTTTTACAATGGATTCTCGTGAGGATTTTCTATTCTTTATCTGAGTCTCATTTCTAATTATAAGTTAATTTTTTACTGTTTCAGGTCTTAAAACAGTGATAAGTGAACTTTCACCTACATCTACTAATTTAGTGGCAACCATCTGCAAGAAAATTACTGGAAGATTAAGTAATGCAATTGCAAAGGTACATATCTTGTTTACATTAATGTAAAAAATTGTATAGCCGGACCTTAATCAGCTATATTCATAATAATTATCTAAACACTGAGTCTCTGGATAAAATTTTAATAAAATTTCCCTGTTATGTATTCTTCCCATTAAGTAACATAGAAAATGCTTTTTTTTCTTTTAATATGCAGAAATGTCGAAGCCTAAAAATTAAAAAGGAAAGAAAAGAAGCTATCGCTCAATGGGTTTATCATTAGATATATTAGGAGACCAGCTTGGTTGCATTCACAAATTCACTTCTTGATAGCTGTGTATTATGGCATTTGGGCTGTGTAGCGTTTTAATAATTTTTTAAAAAAAAAAATTAAAAATTTTAGATTTAACTAATATTAAGCAAATTCTCAAAAATTGTGAAAATTTTTCAAAGCTTTAACTGAGGATTAAATCTCTTTCTAAAAGGTGTGACATATAGAATGTAACAGAAAAAATTTGCTTATTTAG
The DNA here is from genome assembly GCF_043381705.1 of Parasteatoda tepidariorum. Classification (NCBI taxonomy): domain Eukaryota; kingdom Metazoa; phylum Arthropoda; class Arachnida; order Araneae; family Theridiidae; genus Parasteatoda; species Parasteatoda tepidariorum. The sequence continues at coordinate 1,765,637 of NC_092205.1, forward strand.
TAGACAATAAAATTGATATTGATTGAAATCTAATGAATAAGAGGAATATTGCCCCTAATACTTTAACACCTTACTTATTAATTCAAATTGAATTAAATAATTCAAATATTGCGAATTCAATATTGAATTTCAAACGAGCGACTATAAGCTTTAATGTTCAGCTCTTTAAACATTTCATTTCATGAATATTTGATTTTGTAATATTTTTTATTCAATTCCTGTGGTTATTTGATTTGGAACTTGTTGTAATTGTAATTAAAATTACAATTCTTGATTTCTTCCGAAGTAGTTTTTTTCCCTCATCCGAAGATATTATGAATGCTACTTTTTAAGAAATAAACACTCATTTGATAACTCATTTTTATATCAGAATGATTCATTTTAATCTCCCAAAGAGCAGTATACAGAAGTGCTGCCTTTGTAACTCAACTCTCTCATTTTACATCGTTCTGTTTTTGTGAATTCTTCTACCAATAAATTATATTACTCCACTGTTAGCAGAATCTGTTTCAGTATTTATATCGAATTACCCTCATTTTATTTAAAGTTAGTGAGAACAATTCATTCATATCAATTGATTATTAATTTACACATTTAGTTAATCAACTTTTTTTCTGAACTTAAATCTTTCTCTATCTCTAATCTAATTTAATACCTATCTCTAATTTTCTTTTGCACTTAAAATGATTACTTCTGTCTAATTTACAATGTTTTATTAATTAATTTGACTAAAATTTATTTGAATATGCAATATTTTACAGCAAGAAGACATTTCAGTGCAATTAGAAGCTTTAGATATTCTGAGTGATTTATTAAGTAGATTTGGAGGTATATATTTAATATTTATAAAAACTAAGAATTTTTATTGATAAAGTTTAAAAGATTTTTAATTCATCATTTATATTTCAGCTTTGCTTATATCTTTTCATTTATCGATTCAAGAAGCATTATTGCCGCAACTGGCGAGTCCTAGATTGGCTGTGCGAAAACGATCAATTACAGCTATTGGTATGCAATGATCCATGTATTTTAGTGAAACATATTTATAAACAATTATTTGAAATGGCTATTTGTTAAATATTTATTATGCCTTCTGATGTTTATATGATACCCAATGCACAAATATATTGAGAAACTTCATTCTTATTCAATGCCTTTTTATTTTATAGTTTAATTTATTGTTATTTAATTGTAAAAATATTTAATGACTTTTAGTAATTACTCAGCTTTTTATTCCAATAATGATCTTATGTTGATTCTGTTAGGTTATCTTGTGATGAGCTGTAATCAGAATCTCTTTAACAAGCTGATTGATGTTTTATTGGAGGAACTTGCACAAAACACAAATACTTCTACAGTTAGAACATATATTCAAGCTATTGCTGCTATTAGGTACTGAGGTCTAAATTTTGTCTTTAATAGTATAACACAGATGTTAAAATTTTGATGTTTTTTAAAACTTTTTATAATGTTACTTTTCAAGTTATAGTAAAATAAAATCTTCAGAAATTCTTCTTTTATGTTTAACTTGATAAAATTTTAATGCATTTATTCTATGATATAATTACCTCATTATAATTGAAAGAAGAAAAATTCATATGAAGATGTGATATGCTATCAGGAAAACCCAAGTTATTGTCAACATGAATTAACTCAAACTTTTAATTTGTAAAATTTTTTAATTCATTTATTTTTATGTTTCAGCTGTGTATTTAACTTGTGTTGTTAGGACTTGTGAAGTTCCTTATTATACTAAAAATTCTTTTGTTAGTATGTGTGTGTGTGTGGGGGGGGGTGATAATGAAATTTCTGTAAAAGACAGTTTAGGTTTAGCTTTTCTGTAGTTCAGTACCTTAATAACTTACCATTTTCAATAGTTATAGGGGGAAAGGGAGATCCCAATTATGTCATGTATTGAGCCACAAAACTTTATAATTGTAAAAAGAGAAGAGGGAAAAAAATAAGTATATAAAAAGATAGGTTAATAAAATGGAATAGACTTGGATTAATAGAGATATTCTAATAAAAGAGGTTCGCAGGAAGTAAGTTCAATTATATTGTACTTCTAATAATTTTTTTTACTGATTTTATCTTAAAGTGAATAAATATGAATATTGTTTTCATATTTTATTAATGACTCTTCCTTAAAACTGTCCAATTATTAACAGATGTGAAAAACTTCAATTTTCTTTTTGCAGCCGTCAAGCTGGACACCGTTTTGGAGAACATCTAGAGAGAGTTATGCCAGTTGTAGTTCAGTATTGTGCTGTAGAAGATGATGAACTGAGAGAATACTGCTTACATGCTTTTGAATCGTTTGTTCGCCGTTGCCCTAAGGAAATTTCTCCTCATGTTTCTACTGTAAGTGATTTTGATGCATAAGTAGTGTTTAAATGGTGTAATTTATGTATAAAAAGTTCATGTAAAGAGTTTAATTATGTAAAAATAGAATTTTTTTTTATTTTTTAAAACTGGACAGCATAATTTTACTGTATATTTTGTGCGTATTATTTCTAGGAATAAAATCATGTAAAGACACTAAGAAAAGAAATAAATTCTTGGTATAATCTTTATTTTCTATTTTCTGCATACAAATTTTTAAGTTAATTTACTCCAATTCGCTAAAATGTCACTTACAACCTTCATCCACTGTGCTCTTTACTAACTAAATACTAATACTTTAATCATCTTTCTGTTGTCAATGATTTGACGATCTAACCGATTTGACGATTAATAAATATAATTTAACATTAATATCATGAAAATAAAGGGTTTTATTAGATCTAATTTAAAATAACAGAAAGCGGGCAATTTTCTCAGATAGTTCCTTGTGACAGGCTAAGTGGAAATGGCGCTGTTCGGACAGGGGTAAGCACTTTTGAACAGTTAGTAGTCAGTAATGTGTTAATATGTTGATTAATGTACAGTATTGACTTCCTTTTAAACTGAAATATTATCTACCAAAGTTAATTTTCGGTTGCCTGAATTTGTTATAGCTCATTTTTAATGAATTTTTTTTTGTTTGTTTAATTCCAGTTTTGTTTGATGTTTAAAATTGACATAATTTGAACATTGTCATTAAAGATGTACTTTTAATTACATGGCAATAAATTTTAATTTAAAAAAAATTTATAACGATAATTGATAATAATTATTGGCATTTAGAATTATTTAACTTTATTTTTTTCCCTTTCAGATAGTTAAACTTTGCTTAAAATACTTGTGCCATGATCCAAATTACAATTATGATGACGATGATACGGAAGATAGTATGGATATGGAAAGGTGTGATGATGACGATAAGTAAGTGTCACAGATTTATTAATATGAATATGGTATATAATTTAAAACAGTAGAATTAGTTGATAATTAAAAATAAGAGTCATGAAATAAAAACTAATTAACATAATTAGTCATTAAAGTTTGTAATTAACTTGTCTTGTAATGCAATTAATTTTGAATGGTAAAGTGTTACAAGAGAGTTATGGCCATAACAACCAACAGATCCATCACATGAAGCGACTTTTGAAATGACTATTAACCTACAAGAGTGTTAAATATGATATACAAAATAACGTCATTTGTTCGAGAGATGATAAATAAATAAATTAATTATGTGTCTACAAATTAACTGAAGATTAAATAATGAAAAAAATGAATGAAATATAACCCTTTAATTGAAAACAGAGATGTTTTATCTGTTGATTCATTTTTTATCAAGAAAAAAAAATACAAAATTATTCTGCGGTAAGTAATTTTACAAATAAGCAATTCCAAGGTAAGGTTAACTAGATGACCAAAATTTTAAAATTAATATTTTTCAATAAACAGGGTATCATTTTCAAGGTAGTAATCGGAAGGAATAACTTTTAAATAGTGTTCAATAAGCTATTGGTTGTTAAAGGGCTACAGCAAATAAAATTTTAACCATGGTAAATAAATCTCTAATGAGTAAAAATTTTTTTGTTTTTGACAAATTCACAATAATATAAAATGGAATAAATAATAATGTAGGAAAACTGAATCAAGATAGGTTATCTTGCACAAATTTGTAGAAACATTTTACATTTTGATGTACAAGACAATTCCTAAGATACACATTTGATATTTTACATCTGTCACCAAAATACATCATTAATTGTACTGTGCAACTAAGATTTAAAATAATAAAAGTATTTTTTTTTTAAATTTAAAGTTAGATTCTATATCTCATTTCTATTAATTTTGATTTTGAAAATAATAAATATTTTTATCATAAATTAATAATGAATTATTTTTATGTCCCACACCATTGCTTTTCTTTTCATTACATTTTTCACTGATTTCCATCTCATGTTGCATTTTTTTCTTTATCAAATGAGGTAAAATATGAATAAAACCATTTAAATATTCTCTTAAGTTAATTTAAAATAATGTATTTTACTACAGTAACCTAATAAAATCTGCTTAATTATGCTGTACTTAGTTATTTATATTATGAACTTAAAATTAATCAATTAAATTTATTTATTAAGATAATAAACCCAATTTAAATTTTTAAGAAGCAACTCAAATTCATTTAGAACATTTGAAATTAATCATTTTACTTAAGAGTTTATAAAGTGAATGTATTTGGAGCAAAAGCTTTTTTTTTCCAGAACATTCTGTAGTTATTTATTTTTATGTTTGTTTTATGAGAAAAGCAACTTGGACCCTGTATTCAGAATTTAAGGCCCATTCTTGAGTTTAAGCACATCCTGTTACTTAGTTTAGCATGAATACTTAATGGCCATATCCATTCAGATGTGAGTACGAGATCTTGCTCATACAGGCAAAGGCATAGTGCCGGGTACAAAATAAGTTTTTGCACAATCTGACTTACAGTTATTTCTAGTAGATAGGTGGTAGAATATCTGTGTTTAAAAGTTTGACTGTCACAATGTGCGGCCTATTCAAAGAATTCATTTCCACCAAGCGACACATGATAATTTTGCAATCACAGATTCAGAAACATATTTTTACAGAAAATTTTTGGAATATACGAACCTATCTCATAATATTTTCTCTTTAAACGTTTTTTTATTTTTTCTTTTATTAAAATATGAAAAATTTTTTTCGATTGACGAAAAACCGCATGGCGGGATGTACAAATCATGGTTCGTGATTTTTTTTGATTTTTAAAAAAAAAAAAATCAAAAGAATCAGATTTTTTTGATTTAAATCAGATTTTTTTGATTTTTATTCAAANGTTGGAATTTAACACACACCAAGAAAGTAATTTCGTTAACTAAAATTAATTAATGCAGCATTTTATTTAAATTAAATTTTAATACTAAGAAAAGAAAATAATGAAAGTATCAAAAATTTAAAACCCTGTTTTTTGACTTTTAAAATCAATATATATATAGATAAAAAAATTAGTTAATTTAAATTAGTGATTTTTTTAAAAAAATCATTTGATTTAAATCAACGAACCCTGGTACAAATGGGGCTACAAATTCTGATTTGAAACTTAGTGTGCTATATTTTTTACTCTCCTCATCTATATTTTCTTTATAAATATTTTATTTTCAAATTGTTGCAAAACTGGAAAATCAATTTATTCTATGCATCAATCCAATTTCTGCAGATACTTTTTGTTGAAATTCTTTTCTATGTAATTTTCAATGCTGATTAAAAATTTCTGCCCCTTTTGCTAACCAATGTATAACCATATAAAAGAAATTAAATTTTAGAAAAACAGCAATAGATGATGACAATATTACATACCGCAGTTTAGATGATGCTATTGAAGAACCCTGTTTTGATGAATTTACGTACATAGTTAAAGAAATGCGGAATGATCATCAACAGGTAGTGATGGACTACTGGGACTAATCATTTTAATATTTGAAAAGGGTGATAAATTAGACTGTATTCATGATTAAGGCATCAACTTGCGAAATATTTCCTATAAAACTTTCTCTTGCTTAATTTATGGAAAGCCATAATCTTTTGCTGAGAATGTCATAGACAAGTATCGCTGTATCAAAGTATCAAACTTTTCACCAAACTTAAGATGTTATAAAAAACCAATGCACTTCTTAATTTCAATAAATTTTACGATTGGCCAAAAAAATCAAGTGACGTCCATAGAGAACAGCAAATGCAAGGGAAAAACAAAGAGTGAAAATGAAAATAGAATATTGAATTCATTATAGTTTTCAAAATAAAAGTATTAACTGTCAAAATGTAGAATAAGTTGATACTAAAATATAATGTCAAATCTTACATTTTAATTTAGTATGTGACAAGAAAGATATTGAGAAAAAGAAATAAACATTTTCATTGTGACTGTAGGTAAAGTGTTTAGTTCTAGGAGAATTAAACTAAGAGTTTTTTTTTATTATGATGTTATTTTATCAGATTTAGTAAAATGAAGTTTTCTTTCTTTTTTTCTTCATAAGTACTACTTTGAAGTTGTTAATGAATTCCTAGTGTTGGCTGTTGGTGTTTAAAGCCTCATTTTTAAAATTTTTTCAGAGATTCATAATTATGTGTAGAGTTAATTTATTTTGTCTCTGCTGTGAAAATCAACATATTTTCATCAACATGATGGAATTACTTTTGAATAGTATAAATTTATATGCTTCATTGCAGTGATAGTGAAGATGAATATAGTGATGATGACGACATGAGCTGGAAAGTACGAAGAGCTTCTGCAAAATGTTTGGAAGCTATTATTTCCACTAGACACGAAATGTTGCTAGAATTTTATAAAGTTATATCACCAGTTTTAATATCACGATTTAAAGGTATGTATTTTTTAACCTGTTAATGAAGCTACTATACATGCAATTAAAACTGTAATTACTTAATGATTTTTCAAACATTTTTATGCTAGAAAGAGAAGAAAACGTGAAGGTAGACATTTTTCATGCTTACATTGCTTTACTGCGTCAGACACGTCCTTCTATCTCAACTGTGAATCTTGGCATTGAAACAATGGAGCTGGAAGAAGGGTAATTTTTTTTTCAAGGAGTTAACCAGAAGAAGATTTTTAAATACAAACTTAATATTTTATTTAAAAAAAATATTTATGTGATTTTCAATCTTTCAATGCTTATTTGGTATTAAATAGGGCTTCATTTTGATATTAAGTAATTAATTATTTTTAAAAAATTAATAATAGAGTCAGCACAAAATGAAGACATCAGGAAAGAAAAAGTTGAGAAATTTTATTAATCAAGAAAATATCAAGGAATTCAATTAAAATATTCGAAAAGTCAAGAAAAATTAATTAATTTGAGTTTAAGGTAGCTAAAAGTTCAATATTTTTTCTAAAAAATATTGTTTATTTTCTACTCAAGTTTAGCAAGTTTAAGTGTATATGTATATATACAGTAAAACCTCCGTTAGGCGGACATTCTTGGAGCCGAAAATATTGTCCGTTTATGGGAAGAGTACCCTAATAACGAAGTTTAACACTGTAAATTGTTTTTGGAATATTTTCAAAGATGTAGAAATAATTAAATAATCTACAATAACTATCTGTAAGGATATTTATTTTAACTTTAGGAAAGATAAAAAAGAATATATAAGGAATTTTGATATAAATACATAATTCTAGATGTAGCTACAGATAAATGAATATAATTTTCCTATTAGCATAGATACTCAAGTTAGACATATGATTCCGAATAGGAGTTTTCAGTCCTAAGTCGGTTTCAATTATTAGGTTTACATACCCTTACACCTACTTATCATTTGATAAGAAACATGGTTAATACCTTCTTGAAAGTAATCCTCCCACGATGCACGGGGAAAAAAAGCAATGCATACCTGTAAGTCATGAGGACTTAGGAGTTGATTATTCACAATTGATCAGCTATCAAGTGTTTGAATAAATGTTTCATTTATATAAACACCTCAAAGATTATACTTCTGTTCTCTTTTCTTACCCCAGTTGTATACAGTCTTCAAATAGATAAGAAAATTAAAGAAATTTTCAATAGGGAAGAATCATTGAGAGCATTTAACGTGTCATTTCAACTTGAGGGGTTTCATAACCTGTTGGGTCCAGATAAAAAGATCAGAAGATGCCGCTGTCTGAATTATTTCAAGAAAGCAGTATCATTTTCTCTCCTTTCTTTACAAAGATAAGGCAAGGTGGCTGGAGAAAAATTGATTCTTCAGTTGTGAAATAGTTTAATAATAAAATTTTTAGTTATGGATAAGGCAAAAAATTTAAAGGCTTTAAAAATGGTGAAAAAAAAGTTGCATTATTTTAGCTTGCAATTTAAAGCAGAAATAGTTTTTTTTAAATTTTTTCAAATTTAGAAAAAGTAGTGTCCGGTTTGAAGAGATAGGAAATAACATTTCAAGGCCAAAATGACTGTCCGGTTAAAGGAGTGTACGCTTTGCGGTGAATGTACATAATGGATTATACTTAGAAGATCCCCCGGGAAATTAAAAATAAGTCCGTATTGAGAGACATCCGTTTTGCAGGAGTGTCCATAACAGGAGATTTCACTTTGTATATATATATATATAGCTCAATAAATGAATACAAAGAGGATAAAATGAAATAAATTAAGTTTTATTTACTGTACATAAGTTCAAAATATAGAGAAAACATACAAAAAAAATTATAGAATCATGAAAAGAGAAGAAGAAAATTATTAAAATAAATTTTAATAACGTAAAAAAAAAATTCAATAAAAAAACGTAGGGGAATATGATATAATCTCTTCATCAGCTCGCTCAATTATATCTGCAAAAAGGAGCACTTTCTAATACTGTATCAATAGAGCCAAAGCAAAATATATCAATATAAATTTTGAAACATTGACATAATTGAAATAGAAAACATTGTCATAAATATCAAGTAAAAAACAGANGAGATTTCACTGTGTGTATATATATATATATATATATATATAGCTCAATAAATGAATACAAAGAGGATAAAATGAAATAAATTAATAAGTTTTATTTACTGTACATAAGTTCTTCAAAATATAGAGAAAACATACAAAAAAGTTATAGAATCATGAAAAAAGAAGAAGAAAATTATTAAAATAAATTTTAATAACGTAAAAAAAAATTCAATAAAAAACGTAGGGGAATATGATATAATCTCTTCATCAGCTCACTCAATTATATCTGCAAAAAGGAGCACTTTCTAATAATGTATCTGTCAGTCGTAACCTTTTACAAAAGAAATAACGCAAAATTCTACAAAAACTAATTCACCATTTTATTATTCTTTTTCATCCATCGTTCAAAAAAAAACCAAAACAACCAAAAAATGATCATATCTATAATATCAAGCTTTTAGCTCGCAACATCAGAAAATGCGTGTTATTACATCACGTGACCCTGACAGTATCAATAGAGCCAAAGCAAAATATATCAATACAATAGTGCGTGAAGCACTAAAAAAAATTTTTGAAATATTGACATAATTGAAATCGAAAACATTGTCATAAATATCAAGTAAAAAACAGAAAATAAAATGTAAAGAAAAAAACAGAACAAAACACAAAATGAAATCTATAAAGCGAGTAGCGAATTCAAGTGATTCATTCTTGAAAATTTTCCCGTACATATAAGTTCACTTGAATTCGCTACTCTCTTTATAGATTTCGGTATATTTATCACTTAATGTGTTCTATCTTGTTTCAAAAATTGTTTGAGTTCTCCTCACACTATTGTATTCATATATTTTGCTTTGGCTATATTGTTACAATTAGGACTGGGCGTTGTTAAGATTTCAGCATTGTGATGCATCGCCACTCAAATCTCGCGATCTCACGTTACTGTTTCACATTTGGTTTTGCCAAATTTTGCATTCTTGCACAACTTTGTTTTTTATTTATTTGATGCTACTGTACAGTAAGACTAAAACTGAAATTTTAAATATATGTATTAGGATTTAAACTGTGTGTTTGGGGAAAAAAGAGAGTAAGATTTCAAGAGAGGAATATTCAGATAAAATTTACAAAAAGTGAAAATTTGCCAAAATGCATGAAACTAGCATTATACGAATTATATTCATTTTATTGATATATATAAACAACTAAGTGATTTCTAATTGAATGTTGTATTTAATTTCAATAAAGTTATATAAAAAATATAATCAATAGGGAAATAAGTAAAGATAGGAGTAAATTAAATGTATGACTTTATAGCCTGGTATATCAATGTTTAGTAAGAAATATTTATTTTATCGGGTTTTTTTCTGTTTATTATTTTTATTTTGATTATTTTCTTCTTTTGGATAAAAATAATTCTGTCTTTTTCTCTGTCTTTTTCAATTTAAACAAAACACATCTTTTCAACTTTCTGATTTTGCTGAAAAAAATCGGAAGTTTTTAAATTAAAGAAAGAGAGAGGGTATTGAATAAATAATTAACTAGTGAAACGAATAATTCATTAAAATTTTACATGCAGCTTTGAAAAAAATTAGTAAATTATCTTTAACCTTGGCTAACAAAAATTATTGCTACTTTTCAGCATTCTTAAGGATGATTTGGTATCTTAGACAGAAGCACATTAAAAAATTATTACATTAAGAAATAATTTTTCTAGAAAATAAAATTAGAAGAAATTTGTGCATTTTTTTCAACTTTTATATTATAATAAATTAATCTTAACAGGAATATTTTAGCAATTAATATTTGATATTTGTGGATAGAGTGTAGTGTTGAAAAAGAAATTACTTTTGACTTAGTAATCTGATTTCAAAAAGTCTGATTTTTTGAAATTTATTTTTCAGAAACTATTCAACTAATTTCTTTTTACTTTTTCATTTTAAAATAAAAAATTATATTCTTTAAAAAAAATTATATACCTTACAATTCAAACTTTTTGCTACCATTACTAATAAAAAAATTAATTAAAATCATTTTTGCATAAAATTATCTTTGGATAAACAAATTTTATAATTTTGTGCTAAAACTTTTCAATTCGAGTAAAAAGTTCTCGAGATATGACGAAATACGTAGAAAGTAGCATTAACATCAAGAGATCCTAACTTTCGTTCGCTCTCTTGACCAAATTATTAGGACTATATTTCTCAGATTACGGCTACGCCTTATATTTTGAGGGTCAGGAATCCGTCAAAAAATTTATTCAGATAAGTATGTTTTTGTACCTCACTTGGTAATTTAAAATATTGTCTGCTTAAACTAATTAGCATATTGAGGTCTCTCCCTCAAACCACTAAGGATTAAGTCCTGATGCGTAAAAATCAGATCAATAGACCAAAAGTATTAGCCTGCCGCAAAGTATGTCAGCCAACTGTAAAAATAAAATAGATACAATTATAAAAATAAAATAAAATTTAAAATGCGCATTGAGCCAACAATTTAAAAACCTTTATAAACAGAAAAATAAAAAACGTAATAGGAAAAAGATAAAAAAAAAATTGAAAAGATAGAAAATTGATAAAGATAGAAAACTGAGAACAGCCGATGCGCATAACCTCTTGTCCTTTCATTCTCCAGAATTTCTTGAAGAATATCCTTCAATAATGTATTGAAGGCAGTAGAAATATTGAAGGTAGTAACCTTCAATATTTTTGAAGAAATAGCGAAAAACTAGTATAAAAACAAAATTTCCTGGAAAAAGATACAATGGAAATTATTATGCCTTCAATATTGTAAAAATCAATTATTTAAAAATTTATTTTCAAAATTATTGCTAACCTAATGTATTATTATGTTGCTAAACTATATTTCGTGAAAATAAAATTTAACTGCACACTCTTATAAAAACCGTTACAAATAAGGAACATCGAGAAAGATCGAAAAGCAATCAAGTCGAAAAAGAAAATGCTGAAGAAATAAAAATGAGACGACTGTCTTAAAAATAAAATTTGCATTTGATAAGTTGTCTGTTTAAAAATTCGTTTGCCAAAATTTTTTGCAAAAATATTAGATTTTTTATATTTTCTAACAATAATAATAATAATTTTTTAATAATTGAAAACGTGGTCAATATGCAAAATTGCAACTTTATACAAAATTATTAATGAAACCATTTTATCCATATTAAAGGAATGTAATTCTTCAGATTTAACAAAGAAAAATAATAGGTGAAAAAATAAACTAAGTCTTATCACAGATCAAAAATGATCTTTTCTTCAGCAAGACAAAAATGATCTCTCAAAGTATTATCAAGTAACAAAACATAAATAATCCTCAGAGAATCACTTTCTTTTCTTGGATTTGGACGAATTGAAGAAAGAACTTTTTCATCTTTCATTGGCGATGAGTTAGTTTTACTCCTAGTCCACATCGGAATTCATCGTGTCAGCACATCGTTGCTTGATAATTTGCGAAGGAAGAAGCGCACGGGTAAGGATCGTCTCAGCAATCGTTGTCGCCTCGTGATCGGGGGAAATGCTCTTCGCGCGCGTTTGTGAACATCGATGTTGAATCTGAAGAATTGCTTTTCGTGGCATCATGAAACATCGTACTCATCGTGCGTACATTGGAATTTCTGATGCTTTGTAAAAGACGCCTACCTTAACATTGAATCGGCGATGATTACACAACATCGATGTTTATCGATGTATCGCCCAGTTCTAGTTACAATAATAGAAAGCACTCCATTTTTATAGATATAGCCGTGTGAGCTGATGAAGATATATCCCCCCCTCCCCCGGGTTTTTATCGAATTTTTTTTTTCCTTCCTTTTGTTTATTTTTTGTTATTTTTTTAAATGTTATTTTGATTTAATATTTTTTTTCACTTTTCATTATTCTGTAATTTTTTCCATGTTTTCTGTATATTTTAAACTTTTATATATATATNCAACGAATAAAAATAAATAAACGTTAAATTTTTTAAATTTTTTTGATTTAATATTTTTTTTCTCTTTTCATTATTCTGAAATTTTTTCCATGTTTTCTGTATATTTTAATCTTATACATATATATATATATATATATATATATTGTCATTTTAAATACTACAGAAAGTACATTTTATGACAAATTCAAGCATTAAATAACTTCAGTGTTCATGGAATTAAATTTTTAAAGAAAATTCTAGTAAGTAAAATAAATGCAAATTAAATACTTAACAAATTTTATAGGGTTGAAAATTATTTAAATTAAAACTAAACCATTACAGCACTGAATAAGATTCAATATTTAGTAAGGAATATACTTCAACTTTAAAACATTTTATTTTAATAAATTAAAAGAGATTTTACAAGTCTTGAATATTTACAGAAGAAAGAAAAGCGAGTTGAATTTTACAGTTGTAATATTGCATTAAAATATCCAAGTATTCAAAATCACATGGAAAAATGTTGTAGCATTTACTGCCAGAAAAGAAAAAAAAATGGTTGAGAAACTTTGAAATTGTATAAATATATTGAAATTGGCATAAGTAAATCTTGTCAAAAAAAGTGATTATTTTAATGCACAGTTCAAAACTTGCATGTTGTAATAATAAAGCATGAAAAATACCAGGATTTTTTAAATCATGGAAAAGCATAATGATAAATACCAAAAAAAACGATCAAAATCACTGTATCACTGCCAAAATAACGATCGAAAAATCATGTGGAATATCGATAAAACGGCACAAGTGGACCACATCAAAAAATGGTTATCTAATTGAGCGATTTGATATTTGCGATTTGTAATAATGTTGTGCTAAAAATATCCGAATTTTAAATGCCATGTGGTAGCGCATAGTTATAACTCAGCGGCGCGACAGCCCTTGCGGACTGAGGCCTACTGTGCCCATCTCATTTTTCTTGACCTTGGGCTTTGGGGTGCAGGAGCAGATGTTCCGGTCAGAAGAACGCGGAACCCCCAGTGTTTAGTTCCCAAGCATGCTTGGTACTCATTTATCGACCCACTGAAGGGATGAAAGGCTGAGTCAGCCTTGTCCGGCCCGAGGATCGAACCAGGGACCTGTGGCACGACAGCGCTACCGCTCAGCCACCGGGCGTCGCATAGTAATAACTGCCAAGAAAAATATAAGTCATTTGGATTTGTGCAAATAAAGTAAGTTGAACCGATCCTATTTAAATTCACCAGTCAAAAATTTAATGACCTTAAAACCTATTTTGGTTTTAATAATTTTTGTATTCGTAATTTTAGAAACTACATGGAAATATATAGCAATAACTTTTGAAAAAATTATCGAAAGTTGCTTGATTCCCGATGAACTTGGCACACATAAAGAGCATCAAAAGTTATAACTAAAATTCAAAATTCACAGATCGTAATAATGTCATATTAAAAATATTGGTTTTTTTAAAAAGATGTGACAATAAAGCATTAAGCATAAAGAAAAGCAATTAAAAGAAAGAACTACATCGATTATGTAAATGTAAAAGAATAAGGCAAAGATGAAAATTTTTTATTGTTCAAGTATCATGGTCATCAGTTTCCTAATCATTGATTGTTGTCTTTCAGCCCAGTGACTTTATTAAAGCAACAGACTCCTCACATAATTAAGGCTCTTCATCGTCATTTGAGAGAAAAAAGTATTAAAACAAGGCAGGGCTGTTTCCTAGTATTGACTGAATTAGTTACAGTTTTACCAGGAGCTCTATCTGAACATATGCCTGCTCTTATACCAGGAATACAATTTTCACTTGGGTTAGTAACATTTGTAATTAATTCTAACGAGTCTTCCTATAAATCCTTTATTTCCTATATATATTTTAAAACTTTAAAAAACATTCTATATTTTCCTATATTACCAAAAAAGTCCTATAAATCCTATTGATGCCTACACAGTGATGTCATCGTGCTATTGCACACTTCAGTATACAGCTATAGATATAAAGTACTCTGAATTTTATAGATGAGGGTAAATAGGGTATTTATTTGGGTAAACACCCCTAAGTTCAATGGTTATGTTTTTGTTTTACTAAATTACATGTATTTAAGTCAAGATGAAAATTGCTCATGAGTTAATTTATTATTTAGTAAAACGAAAAATTTAATTAATTAAGCATGCAAAATTGTAGAAATCAAATTTTTTCTTTTATTAAGTGTGCGGATCTAATTTGTTATTAATGCACCAAATGTTTTTTTTTTTTGTCAACCATATTTGGCACATTTTTATTAGCTCTGCATTTCTAGCATACCTAAACCCGTATTAAGTATTGCAATCCTCATAAATTCAAAGTTCGCTTGTCTTCAGTGGTGTAGTTTTAATGTATGTTCGGGGGGGGGGGGTTATCTCCTACTACATATGTGTGTGTATATATATATTGTAACTGCAATACATATGTATATATATATATTGTAAATGTATAAATTACAAAAAATAAATAATGAAAACTATAATTACATCCTACTTACCATGCAATAGTTCATTATTCAAGTAATGTTCAATTTCGGAGGGGTTTTTGTCCTCCCCCAAAACTGCACCTCTGCTTATCTTTCTATCATTTTTTGACACAAACCCTACATTTCATAAATAACTGCAAATCTATAACAAATGTTAGCCCCCTAGGCCTGTTTCGTTATATGCCTGAACGGTGCCAATGCCAAAAACAGAATAAAATATTGCAACCCTTTAATATTCAAAGTTCGCTTGTATTACAGTTAAATTTTAGTAACAGTGCAGAGTATGTCAGGCAATGGCACTTAACATTTAAGAAATCTAAGTGTAGGGTATGCTGGACAGTGGCACTCAACTTCCAAAAAACATCCATTTTTTTAAAATTACAATTTAAACCTATTTTACAAACTATTTTTAGCATTTAATTATAGTTCATAAAAGAAAAATACTGCAGATCAATATCGAATAAATACCGCCTCGGCAACAATTTTTTAATACATTTGCACAAAATTTTGGTAAATACGTTTCAGACACATTTTTTTAAACATTTCATAAACAAAAAATAGAGCAAATCAATATTGATTCATAGACAATTGGACATATAGTTTTTATAGATAATTAGACATTGATATATTGAATCATAGTTTTGTTGCTACTCAGCATAAATTTCCCAATTCCCCTAGAAAATAAATGTGTAAAAACTCATCTGAATGTTAGAGTATTTCATTTTCACAAATCTTCTAATTGACAAAATCATCATCGATAACAATCCAAGAATGTTCAATATCATAAACATGCACAAAACTAAAAAATAAATATATCCTAATTCAATTAAAACTCTTCTAAATATTATTCAAATAAATCACTCGCCCTGAAGGCCAGAGTTCACTAAACTCTTTATTGTAACAGAAATAAAAAAACTTTTTCTTATAAAAACTTCATGATATACTCAATATTAATTCAACTTCTTATCAGTGCCTGATTGCCAATAACTTACTTCGAAAAACCACAACCAACTTACAAACTCAATTTAAGATGTAATTGTCTTTAGCAAAATCACTTTACAAAACCCAGTTAAACTTACCAAAACATTAATTTTGCAGAAAATGTTGTGTAGAAAAACAAAACACCAATAAATTTAAGCAAATAAAAAACAGTTAGAATCATCATAATCTCAAATATCCACATCCACTACTATCTGGCCTATGTCATTCTATACGTTCGATTCTCTCATAAATTCATTGACATCTTTGCAGAAATGCTAACTTGCTCCGGGCAGCAAATATATATTTTAAAGTGGTAGTTTATCAATTGTGATTCATGGTTTAATAGATTCAATTTAGTAGATTTTTATCCACCACTATTTCTAAATCGTAAGTTTATATAATTCACCACTTTATAGTACTTATGTCATGCTATACCTTTTAAACAGCAAGCAAAAATAGTCAAATATTTGCAAAATTTACCTTGTAGTTATTTACTGTTTTTTTTAATAATTATTTTGGCGTGCCCAGAGCAGTTGGGATCTCTGTCTTTGTGATAATTATGCCATAACTCAAACCAAATTATTATCAGCCATCACTGAATTTCGCGAGAGAAAGAAAACGCTAAACAAATCTCTTCTGAGACTACTTGTAGTTTTATCTTCCTTAAATTATCATTTCTATTCATAGTCTCTAATATATGTGATTTTAAAACAAATATCTAAACCAGGAAAGTTTTGTCAGAATTATATTTTTGAAGTGCAAAAATTTATTTGGACTTTAAATAATTCGTAAGAATTTTTTCCAGGATGTGAATATTACATATTTTATTTTTTGATCCATGTGATATCTTTCTGAATAATATAAATCTCCAATGTTTTAATAATTTAAATTGACTGTTGCTTTGAGTTTTTATGTCATTACTCATTGATTTAAGAAAATACAGTTTACCATGATTTTCAAAGTGGTATAACATGCATGCTAACTTGAATGTTTCAATATTTTTGAATGTGAAGTTTAAATGGGATAGGGAGCTGCTTTCTGTATCTTAAAAACTGCTCTGGGTGGGGGAAAAAAATTAAATCTTTTTTTTCCTTATTTAAAATTGCATGTTTAGCTTATTGAATTATTAAAACCAATATTTATATATTCATCCCCTGTGGCAGAATATTTTAGGGGGATCAACCTTCCTATCACTTATATCTTTCTGCAAGATTCTTTTAATAAAAATAATTACTAATATAAAGTAACAAAAGCATTTTGTTTTTATTTTTAAAAAAACCCTGCTTATATAGAATAAATCTGCGTATAATGTTTTAGTTGTAAATGCAATAATTTGTAGTACAGTCAAACCCCACTATAGTGAACCTTCAAGGGACCGAAATTTCGATTCACTATAACCGGGTGTTTACTATATACGTTACGCAGATAATTTACCTAATGGTTCCCAAACTCCTCCCTTTTATTGCACATTATTCAAATAAATGACTGAAAAATATTATGTAGTAGCAAAAAATGTGTTATTTTTCATTACTCTTCGTCTTGCGTACAAAAAAAATTAGTAATCTTTAGCTGACGAGCAATCCTCAACATCAGTTATGGAAACACTTCCCGACTATCAGATAATTTTTCCTGAATTTCTGTTATTCCGTTTTTTAAACCTGTCTAACCAGCCATTCGAGCACATGAAAGTAGTCTCATAAAAACATTTAGCGAATTCATCCACATTTGTCCAGATACAGGAAAATTGCGGCTTCTTCGAATGGTGAACCACTTCAGTAATGCTTCTTCATCATCCTTGTGATCTACTTTTCTCAACTTATTCTGCCTTCTAAATTTTTTCATGAGTAGAAATTATTAATTGCCTTTTTTTCCATATGTTACAAACTTCAGATTTGAATAGTTTATATTCCCTGAAAATATCAAAAAAATGAAGAAAAAAATCAGTCGAAAACAGAAAAAAGCTCATTATATCCAACTTCCTCACTTTTTTGGTTCACTATATCCACAAAAAAGGACATTATGCGTGTATAGCAAGGCAAGGGACCGAACATTTGGTTCACTATATCCGGGAGTTCACTATAAACCATGTTCACTATAGCGGGGTTTGACTGTATTATCAACGTCATTTTTGGATTTTGAAGGTGGAAAAATGCCCTTATTTAATAATAATAATGCCCCCATCATTGATTATATTAAGCAATGATAATTAAGAATCACAAAATCCATAGCATTAGCTACCAAAAAAAGAAAGTTAGGACGAAATCACACAAATTGGACTCTCGTGTCGGATTCAAATGCATGTTTCATTTCAAGAATGTAATAATTAATTATATGCAAAATATCAGATTTTAAAAGTTATGTGGAAATCAATCCTACCAAATCACTGCTAAAATTTTTTAAACTTAATTTCACTTTAATAGTTGCTTTATAGTAGTATTTTATTTTTATAAACTATTTGTAATCGTGTACAACTTTGTTAAAAACTCATTCTCTTTTTTTTAATAATTTTTTTTATTAGAAATTCATTTTTAGAAATTTTTGTTTTATTTATAGTATGCAAAAAGTTGAGTAATTATGAGAATGTTTTAAAATTTATTGATATATTTGATGACCTGGAGAAACAATTGAATTTTTTCAAATATGTCTTTCTTTCTCGAGTTGATGATTAGACTATTTATTTTGCGATAAAATATGAATATATATTAATCTTGAAAATAAACTTATTAAGTGTCTGGCTCTCCCTTATAAACAAATAAAATAAACTGCGTTTTTAAGCTTAACTGTTGAAAACGAAGTTCTGGAGTATATACAGGAAAAACAATATTTACAAAATAAATTGCAAAATAAAATTCATACTTTTAGTCATTTTAAATAAAACATACTGGAAGTTTTATACTTGAATTCAGTTGCCACAATAATATCAAACTTTAACTTCACATTCATCTTTAATTTATACAGTATATATCAGATCTGATAATTTAGGGGTGCACAACCTTTTTGAGTAAAGGGCCATTTGCACAGCAGGTTGACTAAGAAAGGGCCGCACAAGTATTTAGACACGTTAATGGCAAATGTAGTAATATTTCTTTTAACATTAGTGTTCTAATTTTTTTTATCAATAAACTTAGTAATATATTTGTAGAAAATTAAAGTCGTTCAATTATTAGAATTCATTTGAAAATTAAAAAAAAACTGATACTTTTAAAAAAAGAAAAAATGCCATTTTTATCATATCACGCAATACAAAAATTCATTTTAAAAATAAATTCTAATATAAAAAAAAAATTGCAATGCTCGCAGAATGAAAGTAAGAAATAAATTAATACATAATTAAGTACATAAATTCAATTTAAATATTTTTTAATTGAAGAAAATTTATAAGTTTTCAACAAAAGCCTAAAATAAAAACAAAACTTATAGTTCAAAATAAAATTCAATACCTATTTGGTAATGTACTTTATTATTTCATTTTATTAATTCATAGATTTTTTTATATGGTAAACGTTATCTTTTTCTTTATCGAAAAAGATTACTTAGGCAAACAGTGAGCAGTTTAAAAATTCACGTTTTCCACCACTTTTGAATTTGTATGGATATGATAAAAAATGATATAAAATTGTATTTTGACTATACTATAGTATTGTTTATTATAAGAAGTAGTTTTAACATAAATTTCTAAAATTTTAAAATCCATGCTTCTGCACATGGCTTGCAAATTTATCTTCTAGAAGACAAAGGGAAAAACGAAAGTTGGAAAACTAGACTACTTTATTCTGAATCACAAGTTTTTGAATTTCTGCTTGTTTTATAAAAAAAAAATTTTTTTTTTAATCAGACAAATCCATTTCGTAATTTTTTCGATCCTTTTAATGCTGAGAATATAGAAATATTTTTTTTCTCATTTCTACTGCTTTTATTATAACGCAGCATTTTAACGGAATGTCTTCTACTATTAATTTATTATCACTCTTTCCCTGTACTGTACTGTAATATAAATAACTGGAAACATAGAAAACTGATTTTCAGTGTTAAAGGTTTGTTTTAGGAACTAAGAACAGTGTGTTTTTTCTGTTTTCCTTTTTATTTAACTTTTCTTTTTATAGGTATTTTTATTATGACACAGCATTTTTTTCAATGAACGTTATTAATAAACTTTTCTTTATAAAACAAAAGACAGTTCCACAAAGACAGTTTCTTTAAAAAAACAGTTTTTAAGTCCAGGTGCATACGACCCCTGTGATTAAGAGAAATAAAATAAAACAATTAAAGCAATTACAAATTATTATAAAGTAAATAAATAAGTTATTAGAAAAGATTCATTTGCGACCACAGCACTTTTTATTGTATTTAAATGAACATTTTAAGTTTTAAGAAGAATCGAAATAAAAATTTGCTTGTTATATTCAAATAAATTCAATTTACAATATTTACAATGCACGATCTTACAAACGCAGAATTAGCAAATAGCGATAACATTGATATTAAAAATAAATTAATAAATAAATAAAATGCTGAAAAACATTAAATGAAAAAAGTTTTGTATTTAAATTAATCTAATATTACAATGCGTTGTCAAATCATCATGGTATGTGATATAGATCATAGCCAAAATTGCAAAAAGCGCCAAAATAAAGACCGAATTTCTATAATAACGAGAAAGAAATAATTTAAGTAACGATAAAGAAGTGTCATATTTAAATATATAGAAAGTTCAACATAGAGTTATCGATCGGGGTGGTAATTGTGATAGTGTCGAATCGAAAACCTCATTTGAAAAATATCGTCAAATAAACTAGTTACTATTAAGGAAAGAACCATTTCTCAATTTATAAATTTATTTAATTCTATTTAAAATGCGCGGCCAAATTAAAGCTGCATTGTGATCATTCAGAAAAAAGAAGAAAAAAATTGCGAATAACACATGTTGTATCTTCAAATAAATTTTATTTTTTAATATTTTTGAGGTACAAGCATACAGCTATAAATAAATTTAACACTATTAAATAAAGGAAAGCTCCGCATTTAAATTTACCGATATAATTACTTCACTCATAATGTCTGGAAACTTGTGATAGTGTAGAAATAAAAACCTCATAATATTCAATTAAGGAGTAAAAAATTTAGAAAAAATTCTAAATGTATGAAAAAGTTTCCTACTCAAATTAGCTTATTTAGTATCAATTCGGACGAACAGTTGAACAAAATAATAAGTAAGGAAAGAAAGAAAAGAAGAAAAAAACGATTAATTGAATTAATCTGCAAATAAATTGCTTGCTTGATTCAACCTTTATGAGACGCAGTGATACCTTTGCACACACTAGTATTAATATAAATAAACAAATTAATAAAAAGATCGACTGCTAGGACAAATTCTAATGAAAACGAGAAATTAAGAAGTTTTATAGCGCTAAACAATATTTTAAAAGAGTAAAAAATAATAAAGACGGATCTGTTTATACTCCTGGCAGTATGCCAACGAAGAATGAGAAAATCTTCGGAAAAATATCAAAAGATATATAAATAAAAATATTTTTAAAAAAATGGAATAAAAATTTTTGTTTACCAATATAAATTCTAAAAAACAACTTGTAATGAAACATTACTTGAAATTTATTATTGTTTAAAAGTTTATTTTAAAATTAATATTTTTTTTCTGTTTTCTTTTTTGGCTAAAAAAGCTTTTTTATTTCGTAGTTAATTGTCTAAGTCCCTTCACTTTTGAAATCAAAAGTAAAAATTTCTTTCTTCTTTCAAAAGAATAAAGCTGGGCAGAGGAGGGTGGAGGGCTCCAGAAGATGCATGAGAATGTATCTTTTTTCAATGACCTAGTCTGACCCCTAAAATTGTCTACAGGCTTTGTGAACAAGATTTCTTCCCTTAAAAAATTCTTTCCAAGATAACTCTTGGCAGGCCTACTGACTATCACCATTGCGGTATGGTTTTTTAAAATAAGCAATACTTCCATTTCTGAGAAAAAGAAATTTTTCTAAAAAGACAAAATAGGAACCCACACAGCTGCAGGAGGTGTTGCATACCCTGACAGGAGGAACTTCTTGGAAGATCTCTTATTTAAACTACTAACTTCAAGAGGAAATAGCAAAGAGGGGGGGGGGGCATTTCAGAATCTCATTTACCCATAGCTATTGAGCTAGAGGAAATACAAGTTGATTTCAAGAAAAGTATCTTTAAGTGGGGGGGGGGGACAGAACAAAAAAATTCTTTCTTGCAGGAAGGTGGTATCTTTTTGGAGAGGGCACACCAGGTCGTATTTTATTATATCAGGGCGGGATAAGAGGAGTAAAGGGCAACAGGGCAGAAATTTTTCATAAAAAGGGCATAAGGGGCGTGATGCCCCGTAAACCCCACCTAGAATGAACCCTGCAAATTAATCACACTGTAAAGTTACAGTCACATAATAACATCAATTTTAAGTTATTTTTAATTGCATAATTTCATGTTAAGAATGTTTTAGATGTTTATGCTTTTTTTTAAATTTTAGGGATAAAAATTCCAGTTCTAATATGAAAATAGATACGTTAACATTCTTAAATTGTGTATTAACTCATCACCCACCAGAAGTATTTCATTCTCATATAGCAGCTTTAGTGCCTGTAAGTGTTCTTTTTATTATTCTGTTATTAACACAAATATTTCTCCATTACTTAGCTTTTAGATTTGAAATGTTATGTTTGTAGGATAACTTTTAAAATGCTCCTAAATTTTTTATCTACTTAAAAGCTATGCAACAAATAATAAAATTTGTATAGCTTAAAGATTTATAAAAATTTTTTTTTCTTTATGTTAGATAAAATGATTGATATGCTAATTAATAAAGTATGCAATATTACTGCAAATCTAATTTCAGAATTTTAAATTCTTTATTATATGCAAGTACATATTATACAAAATTTTGGTATTTAAGTATGTTGAATAGATACTTATATTATTGAGTTGACAGCAATATTTTTAGAATGAATAAACAAAAATTGGTTTAAATCTCCTATTTATAAAAAAAAAAAAAAAAAGTTTAAACCATATTTATCTGTGATTTAACAAATGGAACATGAAAAACAGTGTAAATTATTTTTTAAAAATTTTTTCCGTGTTTGCTACTGCAAGGTGCGTAGCGTTTTTTAAAAGTGCTTATTTTCGATTTTTATTTTTTAAAAGCCCTTAGAGGTGCTTTTTTCTTGAGTGTTTATAAAAAGTGCTTAATTTTCCCTTTTTCAAAATTAAATTTTTCTTTACTATGTTTATTTCCGCTTCAAATTATGCAAAAAGACGCAGCTCACATTGTTCTATTCAACGTTCTCACAATTAATTCAACCCCAATATATTTCGGCGCATTGTCAGGCCATAGTGTATGAAAACGCCATTTGTTTTACACGATTGAAAATTTAATGAGTTTTGTCAATTGTCAAAAATAATGCCAAAATTATTATTTATTTTATTTTTTTTTGCATGACAGTTAAAACAAGATAAAACCATCAATTGTCAAAAACGTTCCAACCTTATCTAATTATCAGGGATGAGATTTTTCCGCTCTTTATCGGATTTCTGCNGCCATTGTTCTGATTCAAACTCCGAAGTTCGACGGAGCCAGATGAATAGAAAAAATTTATAAGACGGACCACTCTTTAAAAAAAGAGATGATTTAATTTTTATTTATTTTAATTATCGCTAAAAGCGATTTCAGAAGTTTTATTTTTAATTAGACGGAGCTACATGAGAGCCGTCTGTCATTGTGGAAGTTACAAAATCTTCTGCCGGTTGGGGCGCTGACGCGCATGCGCGCCAACATCCTGCCCGGCCTTGCAATGTTCATGCAAGAACTTAACATATAAAATTTAAAAAATAGACACAAATATTACATACTTAACAATATAAAACATAAACATTATAAAATGTAAAACAGAATATATAACATTATGAAAAATACAGTATTTTTTATTATTTTATGTATCGATAGGCAAGACAGCTATTTTAGAAACAGCTCTTTTAAATACCCCAGATTTTGTGCGAATTTTTACTACACGCACTTTATTATCCGAACCATGATAAACATAAATTATTCGGCCTAAAATCCAGGTATTAAAGGCAAGAAATCTTCTTTTACAAGTACCATCTGTCCTATCTTTAAATCATTTTTTGTTACCATCCATTTTGATCTAGCTTGTAATGTATTTAAGTAATCCGACTTCCATTTTTCCCATATAAGTTGTACAACTTTTGTAGTTTTCTGCCACCGACTTAGACGATTATCATTGAGATCAGTTAAATTTGGTTCGACAATTGATGTTATAGGCCTCCCTATTAGGAAATGACCTGGTGTTAAAACATCAAAACTGTCATTATCACCGCTTAAGGGGCAAAGGGGGCGACTATTCAGAATTCCTTCGATTTGAATAACTATTGTTTCCATTTCTTCGTAAGTGAAATGAAATTTTCCAACTGCTCTTTTAAGATGATGTTTTACTGATTTTACACCCGCCTCCCAAAGACCACCAAAATGGGGTGATTTTGGTGGAATAAAANAGAAAAAATTTATAAGACGGACCACTCTTTAAAAAAAGAGATGATTTATTTTTTATTTATTTTAATTATCGCTAAAAGCGATTTCAGAAGTATTATTTTTAATTAGACGGAGCTACATGAGAGCCGTCTGTCATTGTGGAAGTTACAAAATCTTCTGCCGGTTGGGGCGCTGACGCGCATGCGCGCCAACAACAGTTAAAACAAGATAAAACCATCAATTGTCAAAAACGTTCCAACCTTATCTAATTATCAGGGATGAGATTTTTCCGCACTTCAGCGGATTTCTGCTTTTTTCACTTTTGTTTCTCGAATTTCAGCCTTTTTATCAAAAACTCCGATTATTTAAAAGTTTCACTTTTTTTTTTAAGAATAAATATTCCGCTTTTGCAGAATATTCAGCCGTTGAAATAATTTTTTTTATTTATTTCCGATTTTCAAAGATAAAAAGATAATTCAAACTACATTGCTGCCAACCCTTCCGCATTTTTACTTATTTTAGCTATTTTCTCCTCTTTTACGTGCAGAAGATGCATTTTTACCCGACCGCTAGATAACTCGTTTTTTAATAATTAAGACGTCGCTGCTTCAAACGAGCCTTTTAGACGTCCCCAACCCGAAATCTGCTAATATTACAATTCTTATACATGCGATTTAATATTAAACATCGATTTTCATATTTATACGGGGTTTTAGTATAAGACATTGGGATTCACATTCACGCTATCTAAAAATTATGCATCGTGATTCATATTTACATAATCTAAAAATTATGAATTGTGGTTTTTATTTACGCTATTTAAAAATTCTATAACGCAATTTGTATTTTCTCATTTTTTAGAATCGAATTTCCTATTCGCGTGATTTAAAAATCCATTATCGTGATTCATATTCACACAATTTTAAAATCCAAGATCGCTATTTGTATTCACACGCTTATAAAATAAATTGTCGCAATTCTTGTACGAAGTAAGTTTTTCTTTAATTAGTTACTATAAATGTGACTTTTTTTCTATCAACAGTTATTAGTATGTATAAGCATATTCAAAACTTACATTCTGTGCTTGCAAAGAATGTGACACAAGCAGGTAAAGAAAGAAAAAAAAGGATTTGTCAAAATATGTTTGATGATGGTCTAATGACTAAATCAATCACCAATCTGTTTCCCCTCATTCATTCACAAGCTGCATTACGAGCAATTTGACCTTTTTAAAAGTTTTTTTACTTGTTTTATAAAACATGAAGCATTTGCAGTAAATTAAACAAAAATAAAAAGAAGATATAGCAAACAAAAGCAATCACTTAAAAAGTGATTCAAATTTTTTTGGAAAAGGCGTTGCTAAACTCAGCATCAAAATTTAAAAAATAATGCTGCTGTTATTTATGCTATAAAATGCAAAATTCTTATCAGATGAAAAGTAATTATATAAACAGCTGCTGGTTATCATGTAATTTTTCAAACTAAAATAGCTATTTTCGTATGTTAAGGAGTTTAATATATGTTTCTACTTCACAGTTATTGACATGTTTCACAGGGCTCTAGGTAGATTAGATTATAATATGAACATAGTGATTCGAATTGTAAAAGTTTCTTTTCTAAATAATTTAAAAAGTCATGTTACTGATATATTTGTTATAAATCACATAACAGTATTAAAAGAAAGGGAATGCTCTCAGTAGCTTTAATTTGCTAAACTAGGCAGTTTCTCAAGTATTAATTTTCTCCTTTTTGTGAACTGAAGAAAAATATAATTTCTAGCTTTATTTTTTCAATTGGTAATTTTACTTTTTACTAAATCTACTTAAAAAGTATCGATGTAATCATTCATATATTAATAGACGAGTACGCAATTTTATGTCATCACATAGTAATTTATTATCTTAAATTGTCTGGAATTTATTATTAAATGATTGCATGCGCGTAAAATTTACTCGCGTGGAAATTCAGCTTTTTTACCTTTTGGCCAATCTCATCCCTGAATTATGATATTTTTTTAAAGTGCTTAAAAATATTTTTTTGGGTTCTTAAAGGGTGCTTATTTTTTTGTTGAATAATTTGGCTACACACCCTGTACTGAATTTTTTAAAGTAAGTTTTGTTCTAGGAGCAAAATAAACATGTTAAATGATAACTTTTGTTGCTGTGATGTAATTACTTATTTTTCTCCTTCAATGCTTGTAGCCTCTTGTGCATGCTGTTGGAGATGTATTTTACAAAATAACTTCTGAGGCACTTTTGGTTCTGCAGCAGCTAGTCAAAGTTTTAAGGCCCTTAGGTTAGTTTTCTCATCTTAACTAGTATTGTTCTGTTGTTTTATTTTTTTACTGTGTTATGTTTTAATTTTTTATTATTTCATGTCTAATTTATGATTATTTAAATGGCTATTTATTTTGTAGATCAACAATCAACCCCATTTGATTTTGTACCATTCGTTCACCCTCTCTATGAATGCACTTTAGTGAGATTGAAAGCAGCAGATATTGACCAGGAAGTAAAGGAGAGAGCTATAGCTTGCATGTATGTGCTTTAACTATTACAAAAATATTGTTTTAATAAACCATATTAAAATGTTTTAATCTAAAGACAACCAATGTCAATTTTCGTGAAAGTATTGATTGTCACATAAAAATGGCTCCTTTTATCAGTTCATGTTAATGCAAACACATTCAGGACTATATTTTTTTAAAAGCTTGATTCTTAACATTTTGCTGAAGATTTTTGATTATTTAAAATTGGTAATTAATGTGGTATTGTGATTTTTAGGAGACCTTCCATGGTTGATTGATAATATTTTCATGTGTATATTCGTCCAAATTATAGATACAATTTTCACCTTTAATATTTATTTACATCAGGGTTGCTACGCTACCTGGAAAGTCTAGAAATCTGGTAAAAGACAGAGAATTCGGTAATTGTCTAAAAAATCAAGGGAAAGTCTGTGAATTAAGCATTTTTGAGCCAAAATCTACTTCAGTCAGAGAGTTTGATTAGGCGAGCGCCAGGCATGTGTACTTTGTGTCAAAATTTCCCTCTGTGCAAGTGTTTTCACCCATTTGGCATGGAGTCAAATTTTGCATTGTATATAGTTTATATAGTATGACATGATTTTGTGACTTAAGCAGGAAAAAGTTTTGCTACGATTCATAACAGATATACGGGTGGATGGACTTCAGATTGTGTATTCTTATTTTTGATTAAGAAATTTAGTGGGATAAATAGTGTTTGATTATCTCTTATAAAGTATTAATGTTTTTTATTGTTAAATTACTTAATCCTCTGTCACCAAGGTTTGATAAATGAATTTAATAAAAAAAAATTTTTTTTAAATTCATGGGAAGCATAGGGTATGCTCTACATGGAAATTATAAAGCAATATTATAATATCCTGGGTTTGATGCAGGTTTTACTTTTAGGGCTCATTTTTGTGAAAAATGGAAATTATTCTTCTGAAAATATTTTGATAAAGAACATTCAATTTTAGCAATTGCTATTTTTATTCAAATTTTTTTCTTTTGTAAGCCTGCGTTGTTTATTTTAGTTTTTCGGCTGCTATCTTATGGTTTTTCAAATTAATTCCTATATATTTAATACGTTGTTACGACATGCAAATTTTAAATTGTAGTAATTACCCTTTTTGAAACGTTCAATTCTGGACGATTCCGTCACAATTTTATGTCATTTGATGATAGTTTATCTGCATTTACAGGGTTCCCACGGTCCTTAAACACTGCTTAACTTTTTATTTTGGAAAATAAGGGCCCTTAAAAGTACTTAATTTTGGTACAAGGTTTTTAAAAGTCCTTAATTTTTTAGCATCACTATAGTTGATAGGAAAAATTTTTCAGCTCAATTTTTACGAAAAATTTTTTTGCTCTTTTATCACTCAGAATTAGACCATGCATCAAGGGTAAAGCATTTTAGAGAGACAACAATTAATGTGTGTGGGGGCGCTTTACTGGCAAGAGGAAAGAAAGCATGTCCTTTCATTAATATATTCTACCTTTCGCCTAAAATGATGCTCTATGAGGAGAGTGAAGCATTCTAAAAGAAAAGAATACTATGAACATGGAGGATACTGCACATGGAGGAGATAGTGCTTTTTTTAGGGGGGGGGGCAGTTTTAAGGCTCCCAAGTAGAAGACCCACACTAACCTTCAAAATTGACAGAATTCAAGAAATCAGTTCTACTGATAACACATCTGCTTATACGAATTAAGTAAAATGCGAAGAAAAGAAGTATCAGAAATTTTTTTTGATCTAGAATCTATAACAAAAACTATTTCCTAAAATCTTGAAGAATTCAATAAATTTGTATAATATTTCAATGTGTAACAAGTAACTGTCAATTTATAGAAAGCATATCATATATTTAAATTCATGATTGTACTAAAAATGAAACAGATCTGTAAGAAACAGGGTTTGAAAAATCCTAGCCCACCTAGGTATTTTTTAAAAAAAAACCTGGGGTTTATTGGGTTTTTGACTAAAACCTCAATTTTTTTTCTTCAAAAATACTAATATAAGAAAGCATGATTTGCTTTGAACAAGAAAGTTAAATATTTGATATCTATTTATAATTTGTTTTATTGCAATGCAAATTGTCCCGCAGTGGACTGATTGTTAAGACACGGTTCTCAGCAGATCACCGAAGTCAAGCATCACTGGCTACGGTCAGTGTGCGGGTGGGTGACCACTTGGATCAGTCTGCGTAGGGACCGAGGGTGTGCGAGGGTGTCGTTAAACTGTGCTACCGTAAAGTGCTCGACTTCGCGCGCAGGTCGTCGGGCTACCGAAGCGGGGGTGCCATCCCCTCCGCAGAGGATCAAAATTGTGATGGCATGTCTTCGGATCATCCTCCGGGATGTTTCCCAGACCGTCGCCAATAGCCCATTGTGCAGCTCTAGTGCGACGTAAATTAACAACAACAATGCAAATTTTTTTTAAGAAAGTTATAGATTGTTATACTATTATTTTTATTTCCTAAGGATAAGCAGATTGCCACATAAAAATTTAAATCTACTGAACTAAAAGATCCTTAGAGTTTAATAATCATTTTATGCAGTTAGCATTGCAACTTAATATACTGTTTTTATTTTTTTTAAATTTTAATATACATGAAAAAAATAGCATAACTTAATTTCTGCACTTAATTTTACAATTAAATTTCAATGAAATCATTGAAAATGGAATACAGATTAGTTTCATACATTAACTTTTACAATCTGAATGGCGTTAACTTTTAATAATCTGAAAATGTTTTTAAAAAATCTGACCCGAATTTGCAAAAGTTACTTGATACTTCGTTGGCGAGCCCTGTTAATTACTACAATTATATCAGTGCTTACATTATAATAAAATTATTTATTATTTTTTTTTTATTTATTGATTTGTTTTATAAAAGTAAATAATTTCCACTGTCACTGGTGGCATATGTATATTTGATAATAAACAATTATACTATTTTTAAAGTCCTTAATTTTTCAAAAAAGTACTTAAAAGTGCTTAATTTTTGCTTGTTAAAAGAGTGGGAACCCTGATTTATTTATAATTTATTTTTGGCTCCTTCAACCAGGGTTGCCGCTCCACAGGGAGAACAGGGAAAACCTGGAAAATACAGGGAATTTAAAAATCACCTAAAATAACAGGGAAATGCATTGCCGAAAAAAAGATTGACGNTACAGGGAATTTTGTTTCTTATTTTTGTCTTTTAAAAAATGGTGACCACTTAAAGTGTAATCTATAGGATATTCAACCATGATATTTCAGCTATACTAAACTATTTCATTTACTATAGCATTATTTAAGTATATTCAGCTGTTTTTCCAGCAGTTAAAACTAATAAATATAGTTAGTTCAATATAGCTCACACAAGAGCACAGTAATTGTTGTTTCCTCTTAATATATAGTGCATAATGTGTACAGGGAAAACACAGGAAATTTTTTTTCCAGTTTTGTTGGCAACCCTGTCAACACGGTCTTTCTAATTATGATGTTATTGCGATGTTCAGATTTTGAGTTATCACGTTTTGACGTTGTTTGATTTGTGAATATTACATTGTAATTTTGTATCGTTTCGTGATAGCTTTTTCTGCAGTTATTTTTTTTTGCCCTCCGACACATAGTTTTTCTAATTTTGATATTTATAATACAATGTTTTCATGTCATACGAATCGCGATTTCGAATTTTAGTTTTCTTTGTAGACTAAATGAGGCTATTTTTCTTCTTTTTTATGATATATTACTGTTGCCATTAATACCATTTTTTCTCTGCATTGAAGTGATGATGCAGCGTCATAAGATGAACGATTTCACAAAAGGATATGACATAGTAGTTTTAAGGGAGGGCAGTTGCTTGTCTTGCCTGATACTGTATGTTAAGAGATAAAACACAGATCTTGCTAATTGTTCCTTATTATGGGTTTGCAGGACAGCCAGGGCCGGATTAACCTATAGCAGGGTTCCCACGGTCCTTGAGAGTCCTTGAAAGTCCTTGAATTTTTTTTTGCTAAATTTGGGTCCTTGAAAGTGCTTGAAAAATGGCTTAGGTCCTTGAAAAACTTGATAGGTCCTTGAATTTGTCCAATACTGCCGGCGCCCATTTTTATAGAACACCCTCAGATCTTTCTCGTTCTTTCTGTTTTGTTCCTGAGCTCTCTCACGTGGTTTTTAACGCCACCGTTTCTAACCGGGCCTAGCGTCTTGGTGTCTGCCAAGCGCGCGGAGCACAGCAGACAATCAGTGCGTTCGGGGCAAGACTCCACTTCATCTTCTGTCGCATATGCTTAGATCTTCTTTTTTCTTATCGAAACTGGAATACTCTCGAATTTCGTAACAATATGTACCTTGTAGTTTTCAATAAATTTGCCGTTTTACCATCCGCACTTGTCCTTACGTTTGCGTCATTTCAAAACTTTATTGTAAAGCGTATTCGCAAAGGCACGGCTTCGTATTTGCAGGGCCGTTTTATTCATTAGGCACTGTAGGCAACTGCCTAGGGGCCCTGTGCTACAGAGAAAAAAATTGTCAATGTTTCTTAAACAGTAAAAATTGAATTCGAAATTTCAGTAACAATTGTCTAGCTCTGTACATTACATCGACGCTATTTTAGTACATTTCTGAACGCATTCCAAATTAGATATTAATATTATGGTAGTTAGTTCATATATAACGCAGTAATATAATCGCAAGCAATTTTATCGCGGTAATTTTAACGGCGACTAATCAGATGACTATACATCAAGAGCAGCATTTTTAACACAACACGCTTGAAAAACGCGCAAAATTCTACGTTGTGAATGCACACTTACTGTTCTGGTACCTACCATAGGTATGTATATTCTATGGCCAAGATACCAAAGAGTATGTAAAAATAAGGTTGGCAGTACTGGTTCTTTCGTCGCATGACTGGGGTATTCCCCGATCCGCTAAATACATACGTTGTATTATGTCATAGACAACATTTTTGAAACATTTTTAATGTAATCGTTGAATTTTCGCTTCGTGCAATTTGTTTGCGAGTTTTACGGCTGTGAATAAAAAGAGAGTTTTACAGTTTGTGTTTCAAAACTTACGAATTTAGAGCTAAGTATTGGATATTCATTTATAAAGACTGCAGAAGTGCTTCGGGCTTCGAGAAAATCGGTGAAACGACGAGTAAAAATCCGTGTAGTGTAAACTGAAGTTAAAATTACTATACGTAAGTTTTATTATTTTTTACATATTTTATTACCTAATACAGGACTTGACAAATGTGAAGTGCCGTTTTATTATTCAATTACTTACATATTTTATTTAATTTCAACGTTATCAAATATTATTTGTTTGGGTGTTTATTATTAAGCAGGACGAAATGGTGCAGTATAAGTACTTCATCTTACAATTAGAAGACGCCGGAAAAAAATTGTGCCTGCCGAGGAGTCTTACAAACTGATTATTGGTAACATGGCACAATCAACTTTCCCTAATGTAATGACAGCTTTGCTAATATATAGAAGTCTAATGATTACAAACGCCACTGGTGAACGAAACTTTTCCAAATTGAAATTAATTAACAACTGTCTTCGTTCAACTATGTCTCAAAACCGTTCAAATTCATTGGCCATAATGGCAATTGAAAATGATGTATTGGAAAAGGTTAACTTTCATGATGTCTTGAACGATTTTGTAACAAAAATAGTTAGAAGAGTTAATATTTAAGCTTATTGTATGATTTTTTTAAATGCGTATATTAATTACTTATACTCTTTTCGTTTGATTCAATATTTTTATTGAATAATGTGATAATATACCTATGTAGTAAAAAACAGCGTAATTATGAATAAAGTGTTGTGTTAGCGAAAAAATATATTAGGAAGTTAGAAGAAGATGGGGGGGGGGCGACATGCATAAGCCGGCACTGCGTATTTGTGTTATGTAGTTTATACTAATTATGCCTGGGAAGTGCTATTTTAATCCCCAATGGATGGATAATCAAGCTTATAAAGAATGGATTTTATCGATGCCCGAAAAGAAATTCAGAGCCAAGTGCCGATTATGCATGAAGGAGATCGATATCGCGAAAATGGAAGAATCTGCTCTGAAATCACACATCAAAGAAAGGTAAAACAAAAAAGCAGTCTCATGCCCTGCGTTCTCTTTTTCCAAAGACATCAACATCTAATTCATCTGGTGTAAATACTCCTTCACCACCGTGTGCCCCATGTGAAACAGAAACTTTAGTGGCCGAGGTAACATTGTCTTCTTATCTGGTCAAAAGGAATGTGCTTGATGCTGAAGTTCTCTGGAGTCTGAAGTGCATCACTAGTAATTATTCATGTAACTCCTGTGAAAGGATTAGTAAATTGTTCTCCAAAATGTTTGCTGATAGCTGTATAGTGAGACAGTTTTTTTGTAGTGCTACAAAGTGAGCCTATTTGAGCTCCTTTGGATTGGCACTATACTTCAAAGGGATTCTTATAAATGAGCTGAAGAATGTTGATTGCTACACTGTACTCTTTGATGAGACGTTAAATCAGTCTCTACAATCTAAGCAGATGGACATTATGGTAAGGAATTGATAATAAAGTTTGCACTAAGTATCTAACTCCCCAATTTATTTATGCATATTCCCTAAGTATCTAACTCCCCATGGAACTGCAGAAAATATTTTGTCCTCTTTTTACAAATGCATGGATGAAGGTTAAAAGCTCTCTAAAATACTTCAATTATCCATGGATGGACCCTATGTCAATTGGAAATTCTATTAGAAGCTTCAGTGTGAATTAAAAGAGAAATATTCACACCGGGTCATATTCATTGGCAGTTGTGGATTACACATAACGAATAATGCTTTTAAACATGGTGAAAATGGGATATGTTCCTTCTAATTTTTATTTTCA
>NC_092205.1:1800383-1808107 GCF_043381705.1 Parasteatoda tepidariorum
GTTGAACGCAAATAATTTTTTATCAATTTTAATCTGGAGAAAGATCTTTCTCCTTCTGCATTTGATCCAAGAATCGACAAATATATTCTTAATGCAATGTGAACGTTAGGAAAAGTATTCACAAGTTTAGCTTTAATTTGAGCCTTCAACATTTCTTGTGCAGATTTGTGTTCATACAAATTTGAAAATAGTAAAAATTCATCTACAAAGTTTTCCTCCAAATCGGATGAGTAAATTTTCACCAAATTTTGCGCTTTTAGTTTAATCTCAGATTCTAACAAAATTTCAATAAACAAATTCGTAAATTAAAATCCATATTAATAAAAATGTAAAAAAAATATGCAAGAAAATTTTAGCATATATTTTGAAAAGAGGAGAGGAGTGGGGGAAGGAGGAGAGGGCCCAAAAACTGCTATGCCTAGGGCCTACAAAATGTATAATCCGGCTCTGAGGACAGCTGTTAATAAATTTTTATGTTTAAGCAAATTTCTTGTTTGCAATGAACGTCTTTATTTAGACGAAGCAAGGAATTTCTCCAGTTCCAATAGATTTTACGCTTTCTGCGTTTCTTAACGGTAGTCCGACAGAAAATGTAAAATCGAGGGATCTACTTTATAACACTGTGCCTGTTAGGTTAATTTAAAGTCACATTTATCTATGCTTTAAAAATCTTATTTATACTTTTTTTACAGGGGTCAAATTATTTCCAACCTTGGTGACTATTTGGAGTCTGAACTGCAAGTTTGTCTCCCAA
Organism: Parasteatoda tepidariorum; assembly: GCF_043381705.1. Classification (NCBI taxonomy): domain Eukaryota; kingdom Metazoa; phylum Arthropoda; class Arachnida; order Araneae; family Theridiidae; genus Parasteatoda; species Parasteatoda tepidariorum. The sequence continues at coordinate 1,801,138 of NC_092205.1, forward strand.
TTTTCTTAGATCGTTTAAGAAATGAAATCACACGTTTAACCACTGTCAAGGCACTGACTAAAGTGGCAGGGTGAGCTTAGAATTTTTCAGTTTGAATTCAAAATATTTATTTCTAATCATTTGAAACTTAATGTGTGTTATTTTTTCATAGTTCACCATTGAAAATAAATTTGAAACCGATTTTGGGTGAATCTATGCCTATTTTAGCATCATTTTTGCGTAAGAATCACAGGGCCTTAAAGTTGGGAACTCTTACACTTCTAGACACTCTTGTTAAGAACTATGGTAAAAAAAAGTTTTTTTTAATTCTATTATGATAATTGTAAATTTTGTGTGTTGAATTTTATTTTTAGTTAGCTGCGATTGTAACTAGGAATTTTTAAGAGATTTTCTTTGTATTTACACAGCATAATATTTCGCTGTGAGAGTATCTAATTATTTTAAATGCTACTTGATAATTTTTTCTTATTTTTTAATATATATATACAGTCAAACCCTGTTATAGTAAACCTTCAAGGGACCGAAATTTCGGTTCACAATAACCGGGAGTTCACTATATCCGTACTGCAAACAATTTTAACTCATTTTTCCGAACTGCTNGTGAGAGTATCTAATTATTTTAAATGCTACTTGATAATTTTTTCTTATTTTTTAATATATATATATACAGTCAAACCCTGTTATAGTAACCTTCAAGGGACCGAAATTTCGGTTCACTATAACCGAGAGTTCACTATATCCGTACTGCAAACAATTTTAACTCATTTTTCCGAACTGCTCCTTTTTATTAAACATTATTAATTTTAATGGCCAATAAGAGTGAACACAGAAATGATTAAACAATATGTAGTAACAAAAAATGTGTTAACTTTTATTTCTTATTACTCATCATCTTGCGTACAAAAATGTAGGGATGGGAGACTGAGATAAAAGAAACAAACAAGACAAAAAAAATGCGTATGGCTACATTCCTCTCAGTAGATGGTTTTACGAATCGGTATATATCTTTCATGTAGAAATTTCAAAATTACCAAAAAAGGTCAGTTGAAGACCGAAAAACGTTTATAATAACCTCTCTTCTTTTGGTTCACCGAAAATAATATTATATGTGTATATCAAGGCAAGGGAGCGAACATTTGGTTCACTATATCCAGGAGTTCACTATAGCGGGGTTTGACTGTATATATATATATTTGTTCCGAATAATCAACTCCTTTTATTTCAATTTTGTCTGTATTTTATCATTTAAAATCAATTATCCATTTTCATACTATTTCACATTTAAAAAAGGTTTCGAAGCACAATATAACAGTGAATTTTTTATCTTTAGAAAGTTGAAGAAAAATATTTTATTTTGATAGTATTTAAAAATAGTATTTTGGATAATGCACTTTTTTTATTGCACAAATGACTTAATTTTTGTCATTTTTTTTATCATTTAAAACAGATTATATATTTTATTTCATTTAAAAAAAAGCCTTTTTTAGCACATTATAAAAGATTTTTTATGTTTAGAGAGGTTGTAGAAAAGTATATGAATTTTATTTTGCAAGTGCTTAAGAAATTTTTTTCCCTTTTCATTTCACTTGAATGGAGTTGTTTTGAAATACTTTCTATTTCCGTGTTTTTTGTTGATGTCATATTATTTGAGTGTATTTATTGTTTAAAATTCTGTACTCTGTATTAAAAGTTAGTTTTAATAGTATGTCCATAAATTAGGTACTCAAAGATATTCTTTTGATAACATTGTTTTAAAAAAACATTTTATTTTTCTTCCTTTCAGTTGAGCATCTTACCCAAGATATGATCAAAACTGTTTTAATAGAGCTACCTCCTCTTATAAGTGAAAGTGATTTGCATATATCTCAGGTAATTTCTCTTAAGTTTTTTCCCTGCTTTGAAAAATAAGGTAAGATGATTTAAATTAAATAAATAACTGAATACAATTAATAAATTAATTTGTAACAATTAATCATGGCTGATTGTGCTCCGGAAAAAATCTGGATTTCCGGATTTTTCGCTAACCGTGATCCGGAAGTTTCCAGAGATCAAAGGTTCAGACGTTTCAAAAAATCCTTGATCACAAAAGTTTCCGGAAATCAAATTTTTAAAGGTGGAATTTAAGAACACAGTTCATTTTATTTGTTTGTAAGGGAGAGCCAGAAAGATACTTTTTAAGCTTATATTAATTTTTTATCAGTAAATAGTTATTATAATCATAAACTCAAGAAGAAACGACATATTTGTAAATTTCAAATACTTCTCCAGGTCATCATAGGTATGTGTAAAATTTTAAATATATTTTAAGTAAACTAAGAAATATTGAAAAAAAGGGTGGCCACCCACCTGGAAAACCTGGAATTATCAGGGAATTTTTTTTATACTAGAAAAAACCTGGAAAAGTCAGGGAAATTTGGATAAAAACCTGGAAAAATCAGGGAATTTCGAAGAAAAGCTGGAATTTTTCTTTTAATTTAAATTATGTTACCATCCGTTATATCCACTTTTATTTAGATGTAAATTTTTCGTAAAGAAGTTGATATATCATCAAATCAGCAATACTTTTCTTGCATTAAAATTCTCTTCATTATTACCCTGCTAAACTAGAATGCCATTTCAAACTCTTTTATGTTGGGAAATGAATGGAGAAATCTTTAACCTCATTGGAGATTATGGGACTATGTAGTATAAGAAAGGCAAAAATGTGGAAGAAAGGATTAGGATATTTGATTCTGTTCATAAAAGTAACTTTTTTCTTCTTTTTTTTAAGTCTTCGTTTATTCTGTGGGCTGAATTCATTCATTGTTGAAGTTTGAGATTAGAGATTAGATTGAAGAGATTAGATTGAAGTTTGAGATTAGATTGAAGTTAGAGATTTTATCTTGCACTCTTTTTCTGAAAGCTTTTGTCCAATGAATTATTTTTCTCAGCAAAGTTTTGTTTTGTAAGATAGTTTTTCTAAGAAATTAATGTTCATTTTTTTCCAACACCATGGAATTGCCCAGGTGTAAAAACAAAGCCTATTAACTTATCTAAACTAGGAAACCATGTTAGATTAGAATTCTTAATACATTCTAATTTCCATTAAGAAACGGAAGGAAAAAAGAATAAAAGTTAAAGAATTGTATCTAGTTTTTTTTTCCCCTATAGAATATGCAACAAGAAATTTAAAATTTTTCGTTTACAAATACTGAATATGACTTAAAATAATAGGGCTAATTTGAAACGACCAACATTATTTAAACATTTGACTTATGATATTGGTTTAAAGAAACTTATTTCAATGAATTTTATAAATGGCACTGTTTGTATAAAATACAGTATAAAATGGCTCTATATTGAAATATAAATAAATATAAGAATTTATTGGTTTCTAATCATCTGGAATTATTTTCTTTCGCTTAATAAAAATATATTAAACAGTACTTATCCAAGGTTGTTTTGGATCATTGCTATTTGGTATATTTTTTGCAAAAACTATTTAACACTTAAAAAAAATTTTATTCATTAAAAGCGTTATTTTCTGCAAGCTAAACATATTGTTTCCTCCACATCTATTCAAGATGATATATTTAAAAAATAAAATTTTAAATGAAATACTACACTATATTGACTAACACACTAATATTGACACTTTTCATGTACCTATACTGCACTTTAGCAGGGGGGGGGGGAAACACGCTGACTTGGAAATTTTAAGAATTTTACTGGAAAAATCAGTGAAATTTGAAACCTGATTTGAGTGGCCACCCTGAAAAACCTTGTTTAATATTTTTTTGATTTAAACTTTTTTTTTTACTCAAGAAATTTTCCGGGATTTTGACTTGGGCTCACAATCACCCCTGAATTAATAATTTAAATTAAAACAAATTTTCCTTCCTGTCTTGAAACTGTAATATGATAGAGCAAGTAAGGTAAAAAAAAATATTTATAGTTCATATTAAGTGTAATTTTAAATTTGTATTTATTATTTCATTGTGTGTATACTTTAATTTATAATATGTAATATTGCATTCTGTTCCAGATTTTGGTTATTTAATTATGGTTATAAAAATATGTAAACTTAAAAAGTATAAAAATAATTAAGTCATTAAAAAATATTTTGCCAAAGATCTTAACAAATAATTTCTTTGACAAAAATTCATGATTATTAGGCTTCTTTATTCATTTATTTATTATTATTGTTATTTGAAGTGATATTTTTTATTTTTCTAGATCTGAACTAATTACTATAATTTAACTGAATAAATCTGATTAAAATAAATATCTTCCTAATTTTAAATCGCTTATAATTCATAAGTATTTTTTTTTAAAAATTTTAATCCTTTATTAATATTGGTTTTTATAGAATTGTCATTTTGCAAATACATATTGACAGTGGGAACTGTTGAGTCTGAAATCAGTGAGACTTCAGCAAGTCTGTATAATAGATATTTCGGTATGAAAGATCCTCTACGTAAACAGTGGTCAAACCAAGTCTTTTTACAAACAAGAAAACAATCAATAAACTTTATTTTTTGGTCAATAATGTTTCATTACCAGAATAATATATAATTACCTAAACAAAATTTTTGGAAAAAAAATATAAATGATTTATTCAGCATTGAAAATGCAAAAATTAAAATAATTACAGAAATTAAATTGTAAGTAAATGAAAATATTAATCGCTTTCACCACCATTTTGTACTGGAATGATGGAGGCAAAATGTGGAAATTCCAGTCCTTTTTAGAGAGTAAAGATTTGTGAAAAGATGATATTTTATGTCTGAAGGAGCCAAGAAAGTGACAGTCTAATTTTTTCTCTCCGATCATCGGCTGTCAATCAAACAGAAAGAAGGAGTTCTAGATTTCGCTGTTCTTTATTTTCTCTTGTGTGCCAGAAAGAATCAAAAGGCTGTTGGGTCAGTGGCCGTCATACCAACGTCATGTTGATTTCGTTTTTTGCTTCCATTAATGAGAGGAAATTTTTTGCACATGCATGTCAGTGAACATCAGGTAGCAGAGAAATTATCAGAAAAATACACTGCTATGCTTTACTAAATAAAGTAAAAGTAGTGAAACGAAAATATTTACTACTTGGAAAATTAAAACAGCTAAAATACCACTTTTTTATGCAATAATAGCAAAGGAATATTGTTATGCTGTAGTTAATCATTCAAAAAATAATCTGTAAATATTGTAACTTAAAATATAATTGACTGTGCTACTGAGTTAAAAATGCAGAGTGATAAATGAAATGTATCAATAACACATTAAGGTAGGCGGAATTGTGTGCTCAAGCAGATTAAAGGGAGAATACACTTAGTATAGATAAATAACGTATCACATAAAAAATCTATCTCTTTCAATTGCAACTAATCATTTAGAAAAGCATTGGAATGAAAATTAAAAGAAAAAACTTGAAAATAAATGTAACAAATGCCAGGAAAAAAATCGCTTATCCAACCATTAAATAAAAGAAATTAAAATAATACTATAGCCAACCTCTTGAATGCCCATTTCCTCATGATAAATTTTGGCTCTAGCCTTTGAAATTGGTGTTGTTAAGGACACTCCTTCTCAACAGCATTGTCACACCCATTCTGTCATTAATGATCTTTACTCTTTGCAGTTTGAATATACTTTCAATCTTTCATTGTAAGTTTCTGTTTTTTCTATCATAGACTGGTGACTTTTTTGTATTATATTCATCACCATTAAAGTGCCCGTGTCTAATCTTCTAAGCAATTCCCTTTATACTCTAATTTATAAAGTAAAAATTTTTTTTACAACTGACATGAAAGCTAATCAACAACTGCACAAAAAATTACGTATTAAATTTTTTTTCAAAAATTTAATAAAAATAACTTAAAAAACAAGTTGTGAAAAATCACAAAGTTAGATCTGTGGCAAAGAAATAATGGGATTTGTTAAAATATGAGATATTTGGTAACAGGAATTAGTTCTTCATTATTATGCATATCGCAATTCACCGAGTTCAAATTGTGTTCCAAATTTAATAGAAACACTATTTGATCTCACAAGTTTGTGGGAAAATTAAAAGGAATTTGGGCAAAACTTAGTTTAATTCTTGGTTGGGAACACAGAGAGTTTCATTTGCCAAGTTCATATTTCAGTAGAATGGAAGTCATTTTCATGTCAATGTTTAAGTCCACCGCTCCTTAAACTTTACATGATCGAGGAGAAAAAAGAATGTTTCTCAGAAGCGTATATCTTTTCAAAACTGTTAAGATGTTCTATTTGGTCCCCCCCTTTATTTGAACTGATGTGGTGTTGACCCTTTCCCTAGCAATCTAATGAAAAGGTTAGAAGCTCCCATTTCTAGCCAGCTGCTATACTTGTTTGAAAGAACACAAAAGAAAAGTTTTTTATGAACGAGATGTTTATTTTGACTTTTAAAAAGTCTCAGGAGAAGTGACCCTTCCACACACACTCATATATATATATACAGTCAACCTTCATAGTGAACCTTCAAGGGACCGAAATTTCGGTTCACTATAACCGGGTGTTCACCATATCCGTTACGCAGATAATTTACCCAATGGTTCCCAAACTCCTCCCTTTTATTGCACATCATTCAAATAAATGACTGAAAAATATTATGTAGTAGCAAAAAATGTGTTATTTTTCACTACTCTTCGTCTTGCGTACAAAATAAATTAGTAATCTTTAGCTGATGAGCAATCCTCAACATCAGTTATGGAAACACTTCCCGACTCTCAGATAATTTTTCCTGAATTTCTGTTATTCCGTTTTTTAAACCTGTCTAACCAGCCATTCGAGCACATGAAAGTAGTCTCATAAAAACATTTAGCAAATTCATCCACATTTGTCCAGATACAGGAAAATTGCGGCTTCTTCGAATGGTGAACCACTTCAGTAATGCTTCTTCATCATCCTTGTGATCTGCTTTTCTCAACTTATTCTGCCATCTAAATTTTTTTCATGAGCAGAAATTATTAATTGCCTA
>NC_092205.1:1808511-1834999 GCF_043381705.1 Parasteatoda tepidariorum
AATTTTTCTTTGTTTTATTCTTCATTTTGAACTTATCTAATGAGTTCTGTTTACTTGCAGCTTAAGCGCAATAAATAAAACTTATTGTTTTTCTTAACTTTCTTAGTGTTTTCTTGTATTTATTTATTATATATATATATATATATATACTAAAAACTAAGTATAACGGCACTAAATGTTGAATATACTTTTTATATAGATTAAAAAGAGCAAAAACAAATTGTATTAAGATTCGCATAGATTTAATGCAAATCAAATCTATATTAGTCTATAAAATGATGTTTTAAAATGTTACAATTGTACTCTTTTTATTCATTAAAACATTGCAAACGTTATTTATCAATCATTGTTTTATTTTAATGTTAATATGGTCAACTTGCTTGTATGAATGTTTAATTTTTTACTTTTTAGTTGACAATGAGTTTACTGACATCGATTTCTAAAGTTCAAAAGCAGCCATTACTGAATGTTACTGATGCCATATTACCCGAAATACTTAATTTAGTTCATTCACCTTTGTTACAAGGTAATTATATTGTGTTAGAACTTATAATGAATACTCTACTATGTTTTTGCTAACTCGCTTTCTTGCGTGGCTAAAATCTTACAATCAAGTTTTCAACCATTTTCTGACTAGCTCTGGCACTCAAATCTCTACTGAAGTTACTTTCAATTTGACTATTCTGCCAAAAGAAACATTAACTAAATGGAAAAATGTTTTTTAGCAAAATTTTTTTCTCCCACTCATTTAAGTTAATGATCTAAATTATTAATCCAAGTTATTTAGATCATTAACTTAAATTGTTATTCCAAAAGAAAAAAATTTTTGAAGATGACCGCTAATTTTTTTACGTTTATTTTATTAATTAGTTTATTATTATTATTTTTTTGTATTTCTCATATTTTGGCAGGATTGATTGTTCCTTTTGTCGCTAAATGAGACCCTTTTTCGCTATTTTGGGCAGCAACAATCAGTAGAGCGTGGACCGTTACTGAAACTCAGTGTCTGGTGATAGTGATCTATTGTTTTTAAGTTTGATTTAATTAATTGTGAAGGTTTTATCCAAAGAATTAGGAGTGATGTAAATAAGAGACTAATTGTAATTTAAAATGGAGTGTAACCTTACAATTATAATTTTGCACTACTTAGTTATAAAATAGCTGTTTAAATATCAGCAGTATAAATATTTTAATTATACTTATTTATATATATATATATACATATATTTTAAATATGAAAAAAAAAACGTGTTTTGGTAAGCGCAATTTAGAACATTGATTTTTTAAATTATGTTTTCTGGTCTAAATTAATTCACTCTTCATTTGATCTTTGACGGTTTTGCAATTTATGAGATAGTTAAGCTTAAATAAAAATAATAGTGCTTTTATTCATCTTACTTTTAATTTGTAATGATAAATTAAGTTATTACTAATTAGTAATGTTAACAATATTCATTAGAAATATTAAGTATCTTAGTTTTAATATTGTTAATTGATTTTAAGTACTTTGCTAATTTCAATCTAAGTTCTGTTTGGTAATAAAAAAAATATGATATTTTGGATTTTGATTTTTAATAAAAAATTATGATTTTTACCATTTGTGCAGAATGGGGATAATATCAGTGATATTATCCCTATTCTGCACAAATGGTAAAAATCATAAATCATGTATCACTGTTATAAATATTATATCACCAAAGTGAAAGCGTTAAATCATAATAGGAAATTCCACGTTCATGCACGTGGTCTTTACTATAGAAAGCCTTTTTTTGTGTTGTTTGAGACCATTTAGAGGGAGCACTAAATACAAACTTTGTTAATTAATTAAAGTGGCTGTTTTTGTTCTTTTTACAAAATGTAGTTATAAAAAGCTGATTTTTTTATTTTATTCATTTATTGATCAGTTGACTATAATATCTTCCATCTTCTGTTAAAATTAAACGTGTTATAAGTTAATCCTCTTAATATTTAGATTTTATTGGTGAAAGTGAATGAATGTATAGTGAAGCTCTTTAATTCAAATTATTTGGTTCGGTCTCAATTACTTAGGATCAGGGTTGGCAAGTTTTTGACACATGACGGTTAATACCATGGTTTTTACCGTCATGTCAAAAACCCATAGTTCTGGTAAAACTGTATTTTTATTTGAGTTTAACTGCTTGTAATTTCAAATTAATTCATTTTTGGGCAATAAAATTAGAAAAAAAGTTGTTAAAAGATATTTAAGAACAGATTCTTGCATTTTCCCAACATGATTATATCAAAACATACTATTTGAAGTAAAATATTAGGATACTAAACAAAATTTTCAACATTTCCAAGCATCATTTTGTTTGGCATATTACATTACTGAAGAATGTCAAGTCATTCTTGACTTAGAGTTTGTTAGTAGTTACAAGTTTTGAAAGTTTTGTTTAGCTTATTTCTAATATTTAAGAAATGCCAAATTTTAAATTCTTCTTTTTAGTTCTTGAATTTATTAATAGTTCCAAGCTTTTTTGTTTGTTTGTTTATTTCTAACAATTAAGAAGTGCAAAATTTTGAATCCTTTGCAAATCAAGCTATAATGATAAAAGTAAGTATCACTATTTTCAATAAGTATATTACAATATTTCTGTATGAATGTATATCCTTCTATAAGAATACATGTATATAGTTGCAAAATCAATAGCAATCATTTACAACATTCATTTATAAAGGCAATTATGTGAAAATAATATATTGTTCGCTATATGCCATAAATTAAGGAAAACAGTAGGTTTTTGATGGTTTAAAAACACGGTTTTTATCACTGTCATGTCAAAAACCAGTTTTTGATGGCAAAAACCCAACCCTGCTGAGGATAATCAAGTTTTAACTATAATATTGAATATCTAATTTGATTTTTTTTAAATGTTCTTTTATTATATTATTATCTCTTGAAGCTTTAATATAAAATATTCTTTTTATTTAATATATTTTATTGTTTCTCAAATTAAGCAGTTGATTTTGAATTATTATTAATCAAAGCTATTTTTAATTGTTACTGTTCAAGGATGGAGCCAGACTCTGCCCGACAAGGGGTCAAGTCTCCCCCGACAGGGGGGCTCAAAAAATTTAATTCAAAATATTTAAATTGAAACGAATTTTATACTTTACATTTTTTTTTCTCACATCATTTTTTTCAAGTGTGTTTCTAAATCTAGAATCACTAATATTGATACCATAATGTTCAGATTCCCTTTAATGTAAATTTAAATCTAATTTTTTTTTCTGTTATCAATGTATTTTGTACTGTATGGTGTAATTTACCATACATTGTAAGCGTAAAAATCACTTCTGTAATGAAAAAAAAAAATAGTTGTAGCAGCAACCGCTATACTCTCATAACGCAAAAATTATTCGTTAATAAAAATTTTAAATTTCATGCACATTTAAAGAACATTTTGACATAAAATATTATTTTTATATGCATTGATTGGCTTTTGAATCATTTATATGTTTTGCAAATAAAGTTTTAAGTACATTTTTTGAATCCACGTATTCTATCTAAAGATATCATGCCCCGTTTTGAACGAACTTTCAAATGGTTACACCCATGAAATTGAAAAATCGAATTTTTTTAAATTGTTACATAGTATAATTTTACGGACAAAAAAAAGGCTATTTTAATCAGGGTACTCCATGTTAATATATATTGTAAATAAATACAAAGAGACTTATAACATTTCTCCTTGCGATTCCTTTTTCTTTTTAAAGATGAATATCTATGTCCGGCAAAATGCTAATTTCTCCATTTGAGGAAAGAGTAAGTCCATCAGCTTAAAATATAAGATTCAAACAATATCGCTCAAATTTGTAATTATTTTTCAATTTGCAAATTTTTCAATTTGCAAATTTTTAATTTGCGTCCGAGAAACGAATATTAACTAACTTACATTTTTAAAAAAAATTGCCACACATGGCTGCTGTTTGTCTGTCTATGTTTTTGTTTCTCTGCAAAGCTGAAAGCACACTTTCTACCAAGATTTCTGTTTCGCCCTGCAAAAGCTTTTTACACATTGACATACGCCTGCAACGAATAACCTTTCACACAGTTAATTGATTATTGTTTATCACATGTCAATGCGAAACATTCTTTCCTCTACAATTTAAATTTGCTTTTGCTTTCATAGTTACAAATTTTAAGTCACAAAAAATGGACACTAAAAATGAAGAAGTTATGGGACCAAATTTAGAAAGATAAGAGTTTTTTATTTTATTTCTCAGGACTTATTTGACCGATTTTGCTTAAATTTTGTATTTTGACATTTAAATTTGCAAATGATGAAAAAATTGTACGCCTTACATTTCTTAAGTTTCTCGACTTCCCTTAAATAAAGTAATAAAAAATGTTTACTAAAATTTTTATTTTGCATGAAATTATCTTTAGAAAAACGAATAGGAATTTATTGATCTGATTGGAATTGTATGCAAAACTTTTTCAATTCGCTTAAAAAAAATTGGGGTATAGTGAACTAATACTAGCGAAAACTAAAGTTAACATTAAATGGTCCTAACTTTCAAGCGCGTTTCTGAAAAAACTATTAAAACAATATTTCTAGATTGAAACTACTATATTTTGGGGGACAGAAATCCGAATCCTTCGAAAAAAGGTATGTTTAATCGGATAACATTTCTATGTCTAATATCCTAACTTAAAATATCGTTTGGACTAATTAATCAGTATATTTGATATCACCCTCTTGAACTATTAGGATCGAGTCCTAGAACATGAAGATCCGAACTTAAGATTAAAATTTATTCCGGTGGGTACATTTATTTTTTTGCGCACTGTGCATTCATTTGAAGTATATGTCAATATTGCTGATAATAGCAAAATAATTTTTCTTTTTTACATATATAGAGGTCATTTAGCTGGTGGTTATCCATATATATATATATATATATATGCCTTGATAATTTTAGGGATTTTGATTGAAAGAGGAAAATAAGGTGAAATGATGTTCGCTTTCAATATTAATATGATATAAATAAATAAAAACATCTTTCATTTTGTCCTCCTTTGTTAATTTCATAGTAATTGCATAATAATAGCTTCAAAATAATAGCTCAATGATAATGATGGTAATATCTCAATCTTGTCATATCTGCTTTTTGATAGAAACGAAAATTTTTTCATACAATTGCAAAAATTTGTTTTTCCAAAGGTAATTCCATTCAAAAAATATAGTTTTAAATAGTTATAAAATATTTAATATTTTTTATACATATATATATTTATAATATGCGTTGAAAAAATTCTGAATCCCGATTTTTGAAATCCCCGTGTAGTAAATGGCGACTGATGCACGTTAAATCTGTTGAGTCACAAAGTCCTCCATGTTTTCGTAACAAATCAATACCTCTGGGGGTACTTATCCAGGAGTTTCCTTGTCTTCTGGATTGGTTCAAAATTACATGGCTACGGAGTTGAACATTAGTAGTTGTAAACCCGAAAATTGGGTCGGTTGTTCAACGACGGATAAAATAAAATAGCAAAATATACAAATTTTTATATAATTTTATGGAAGGTAATTTTAAATTGAGAAATACAAAATTTGAATGAAATCTGTTGAATAATTCGAGATAAGTAAAATTTTAAGCAAACTGACTTTTTTAAAACTTGATAACTCAGAAACTAATTGATCGATTGCTCTGAAAGTTTGTATTGTGAAATTAAAAGGATGTAAAAATATGTATAACATACAATTCAATATATTTTACTATTATTTAATAAACTAATAAAAAATAACAAATAATTATTTAAAATTATTTTTGCTTAAAAATTTGTGTATAAAATGTTTTTTGTAATTTTATGCAACCGTTTTTCAATACACTCAAAAAGTTCTCGAGATAATGGGCTATAATCGAAGAGTGAAGTTAAAATTAGGACGCAAACTTTCCAACTCTCTCTTTGTCATAACTTCAGACCATATCTTCCAGATTGCGGCTGTTTCCGCATTTTCAAAATTAAAAACCCAAAACTGCAGACAAACTTGTATGTTTATCCAGAACAGAATGCGCTTTTCTGTTCTAACCTTCGTAACTTAAAATATAGTATTGACTCTTTGTATGTGAAAATATAATTAAATCAAAAGTTAATCAAGGTGTTCCCTTTTTCTGTTCCTTGCACTGTACATAAAATAAGTCAATGAGAATCTGTTATGTTGATTAATATATATTTTAAAATATTGAATACGAACAGTTTAATTGTTTTTCTGAATCAATCAACAATCTTTTTACAACTAAGAAAATGATAATAAATTAAAAATATTTTGTTACTGTTCCGACTTCATATTTATTGCGTTGATTAAAATATAAACCTTGAATCCGAGTAAGTAAATGATTTTCCTCATTTAAAAGTATTTAAAAAAAATAATAAAAAAAACTTATTTTATTCTTATACTTTCATTTTGCTTGAAAATTTCAAAAAGCAATTATGTGATCCCTTAAACCATTGATAAACACATTACATAAAAAAAGAATTCGTAAAGAAGAGGACCTGCGTCTCTTTCTATACCTCGGACTTTAGTCAGTTATTCCCCCAGCATGGAGGTGTGATTATCCCCTTCTCAGTTCTCCAGAAGAAAGAATAGCAGTTTGAAAGTTGAGTTTCCAAGAAAATGAAGATGTGTCTATGGGAAAGGATTTCTGAGGGACTTCGAAAAGTCATCAATTTCACCCATGTCTAATCGCATCCGGTCTTTAGTTTAACAATGTATGGGCAAAGTTATGAGTAGTGCAGTGAAACTAAATTACATCGAATTTACAATATATTTTACTAATTTTTGTTAAAATAATAATTCTTAAAAATAAATAAATAAAAACTATTTATTTATTGGCATTTTTATTAGGCATTTGTAGATGAATTTTTGACATAATTTAGAAAAAAATGTGACCAGACTATTTTCCCGACGAGACTTTAAAATTTTCCTGATGGGAGGGGGCTGACCATGTTGTACGTATATAAACCCTGACCCCCTACTGACGCCGCCCTTGTTACTGTCCAGATTTTAAGCTTTATTGATGAAGGTATGTTTTTGGTTATCGTTCCTAATTGATTTACTTTCATAGGTGCTGCTTTGAATTCTATGTTAGAATTTTTCCAATCTCTTGTTACAACAAAACTGCCTGGTGTGACATATAGGGACTTATTAGGAGTAAGTTTATTTTAAATTTTCTACTTTAATTTAATTTTTTTTAATAAAATATCTAATTTGTTCCTTAATGTACTTTTTTTTAAAAATGGTAAACACAGATCATATGATTCTATTTAATTATGTATTCTGAAATGTATTGCTGATTAACAGTTTAATTCTGAGTCTATAAAATGAATGTGCAATGCATGTTGCTCCACTTCTTGTAAAATGCATTGTTTTAAGCAAAATATTTTATTTTTGAAAAAGTATTAGCCAGATTAAAATTTCCTTAAGGAGATTTAAAGCAATGATCAGCCTTAATAAGATTTGAGAAAGTAATTTCACTAACTAAATTAATTGAAGGAATTGCATGAATTGATGTCTAGTTTAAATCAGTATCAGAATCTCAATTACATTATATATTCTAGTCATATATGTATATCGGCGCTATTGTGGTAGTTGTTAGAAAATTATGTATTAGTTTAGCGTTTTAACAACAGACTAAATTGCCTCACAATCTTCTTTTAAAGTAGGATATGTTTCTTTGAATTATTTAACTTAAAACCCTCAAATTTCAATGGAAATTTTTTTTTTCTATGATGGCATGTAATGATAATATGTTATAAATTACAAACTGACTCTCATTACTTCTACCTTTTTTTTTCTATTTTTGGCATATTAGGGTAATTTCTTTTTAATATAACCTCAAGTTTCAGAAATATACATTTTCTACCAATAAAATATAATGTAGATTTTAATTCCATGCTTTTTCATTTAAAAGGTGGAATTTTAATTAACATTATTTGCATTATTTTTTTAAAAAAATAATGTTTATTAATTACTTTCTACAGCTATGCAAGTCTATATTAAGCCCTTACCAGCCGAGTAAAATTTACGTGATTCACTCCCCAGTGCCACCATTTTTCGCTCAAGTGCGCTTAGTTATGCGGTGTTTTGGTGGGGGGGAAAAGATGCACGCGTTGCTATTTAAAAGCAGTTTACTTTCACAAGGGAAGAAAAAGGAAAAAGAGAAAATAAAAAACTTAAATTAAAGAATAAAAATACAATATAAAAGATGTTAAAACTTAGCTGTTGTATGATAAATCCTGAATCATGGTTGGACACATAAACCTTCACATTCATTGCACTGATAGCGGGATTCTCGACGAATATACCCGGGAAATGAAAGAAGAATAAACCCGATCTTACTCAAATGGAAACACACAAGCAATAAATATTATGATATAACTTTTCCAACACATCCCTTTCCCATTCCTCCTCCCCCGAAATTTGTAATACATTCATTGCAAACACTTTCAATGACAAACATTGGCAAACACTTTCAAGGTCATTTTACTGCATTCAGAAGGCGGGGGTGTAGTTCTATTTATAGCAGCGCAATGCAAAGCGTCGTACTTCGGGAAAGCGTATATATACGCCTGCGGCAGTTAATGCATCGTCTGGCCGAGACGTAAATATACGCCCGCGGCAGTTAAGGGGTTAAGACAGCATTAAATGTTTACTTTAATCTGTACTTTCAATCTCAAGAATCAAAACATTTTTGAAAATGTAATTTCAAATGTGTTGGAATTTAACAAACACCTAGAGCAAAAGTAATTTCATTAACTAAAATTAATTAATGCAGCAATTTATTTAAAATGAATTTTAAAACTAAGAAAACAAAATAATAGAAGTATCAATAATTTAAAACACTGTTTTTTAACTTTTAAAATCAATATATATATTTAAAAAAAATTAGTTGATTTAAATCAATGATTTTTTTAAAAAAATCATTTGATTTAAATCATGATTTAAATCAAGCTGATTTAAATCAACAAACCCTGCTTAATATTAAAAGCAATAAAAGTCAAATGCTTTAGACATTATTAATTGTAACTTGTTGAAATTGTTACTCTCGAGATTGTTTAGAATTTTTTATTAATTAGTGTTTCTATTTGTTGATAAATACATCTAGTTCAATATTTATATATACAGGGTGACAATTATCAAACTATATTAAATAAAAACATAAATCATTTGCATGTTCAATATGCCTGCAATCATTGGCTATGATATGGCGCAAGACTAATTGCAAAATTCTGGATGGCCCGTAAAAGTATCAGAACATTGATACTCTCCATGACTTCCTGAATGGCAGTTTTCAGCTCTTTTATGGGTTGGACGTTATTTCTGCACACATTGTTTTTAATATACCCCTACAAAAATGAGTCGTGTGTATTCAGATCCGGAGAATATGGCGGCCAAGCCAGTCCCATTCTAGTGGCTTCTGGGTACCCCGGAATGAATGCGGTGCTCTAAGTGCTTCCCCAGGATATCAAACACTATCTTGGTTCGATGCGGTTGAGCTCCGAGGCACTTTTGATAATGGGCATGAAATCATATTCCAAAACCTTCATGTATCATTCAGTAGTCATCACCAAATATCGCACTGATTATTCCGTGACTGCACATTCTCCGGCAGTAAAGCAGATTCTCCATCCCCCGAATGCACGCACTATATTCTTTTATAATAATAATGATATGTATATATCTATTATTATTATTAAAAAGAAACCATAGTTTAGAGTAATATGGGTAAAAAAAGTATTGGTAAACAAGATTTTTTGAATTATGTTCACTTTTATTAAAATGATAAATGATTTTTTTATTAATATAAGGTATGCTGGTTTAACATATCACACATTGAAAGCAGAAGCTAATTAAAAAATATTGTTTTCAATGTTGAGAGAAATAAAGTAATTTTTAACTCATTATCATATAGCGACTTACTGCACCAATTTGTGCTGTCAATGGACAACAAAATCAAAGTAGTGGCTCTCACTTGATTCACAAGCAAGCTTACCATTCTATTGCTAAATGTGTTGCTGCACTGACTGTCACCTGCCCCAATGAAGCCTTACCAGTTGTACAACAGTTCCTTCAAGAGTTAAAGGTACTATTTATATCGCATGAATATATTTATTTTACGATATGCATTTTAATTGTGTGTGTATAAAATTGTTTTCATCCATTAAAATAAATCTTTTATCAATTTGAAACTTAGATTGATATTTTCTTTTTATCTCTCTAGATTCTTTACTAGTAATTTGTCAAAAAATGTGTTGCTCACTTGTATATTTAAAAGTTTGTTGTTAAAATTTTTAATACTTGTGCTAGATATGGGCAAGTGTTATTAACCCACATCAATGCATGTCCTTAAAATCTACATGTGCGGTTGCTTGGAGTATTTCATACCCCAATACTTCAAATTTGATATAAATATTATTTTTAAACTGTTTTTCATTTGTAATTAATGAATAAAGCTTGAATTATTGGAGAAATGGTTCAAAAATAAGTTTATAAACAATTAAAATTCATGTATTGAAACACTAAAAAACATACCACTAAGCTTAATTACCTCTTTAATACGGAAAGCTTATTTTATCTGCATGCACTTAGAATAAAATGTGTTCATGTGGTTACAGCATGTAATTATAATTTTTTTTTTTTTAATTTTAGACATTTTCTTTGAGATTTACTGTTTTTGGTTCAAAAGTACCCGGTCTACTTAACCGATTATTCGTTTGATCTGCACTTTCTTTGCATACAGTGCTGAAACTATGTGAAGTTTTAATCTCCAATTGTTATTTTGTAAGACTTTTTATTAGGTTTAATACTAAATCCTTTAAAAAACTGATGTCTGCTTCTACTTCTTGCAGTTTAAAGCAAAATGATTCAAGCATCTATAATTGCACACATAGTTAGATAATACAGACACACACTGTACGTAGATTGACTCTCTAATTTTGCAGATACTTTATAAAAATATTTATTGTAATGTAAAAAAAAGCATCCTTGCGTGCAAAGAAAGCATGGTAAAAGAAAGTCAGTGTATAGTTGTATGCACGCTGCTCCCAAAGAGAAAATATATAACTGCCACTTTAGCCTAAAAATTAACGGTCGAGCCTACAATCAGCTAGCTTTTTACAACTCAACGCATCTGTCGCTTTACAGCGGAAATAAATGATTGCGGGGACAGTAGGAAATCTTTTAATGAAATTTCGTTTGGAGCGAAATCACTAATACTAATTGATATGATAATTACTTCTAAATGCAGTTCTTAAATTTCCTTTTTATGTGTATCTATTCATTAATATTAATCTTTCTCTAATGTTCTTAATGTTAATGTGCATGTATATATAGATAATTTTTTGTTGTTGTCAAGAATGATAAAGTTCTTTAAATCGTTAACTGTTTTCGTTCCCTTAATAAAATTATTCTATTATCAAAAGTATTAAACTTGCAGATACTTTTTGATTGTGTGCGCAGATACTTAATGTTTTTATCGTATTATGATTGCAACAAAATTCAATGCTGAGAAAAAATTACCCTTGTCTCCTATCAGCTATTCTGACAATTAAATAATTATTTCAAAACCATTTAAAATGTTACAAAATATTTACATATTCGAAGTTAATTTCTCATGTAAACATTTCTTCAAAAAAAAGACTTGCAAAGATAGGTATGTGGGATGTGTCATACTAAAATTTCTACAAAATTTATTGATAAATACTTTTTTAAAATACTTATCTGAAAACTTGTTCAGAAGGTCAAGATCAAGTAGGATGTCAGATATGTTATGGAATTTTGTCTTCACAAATTAGCAATATTTAACTTTTTTGTAAGACTGGAGAGTGATACACCACGCAAGCATTCTCACATTCTACAACTTTTTGAAAGAAAGTAAATGCAGTTTTTCAGCATAACTATGTTGGCAATTTCTTTATGTACACAAAATATTAAATAATTTAATGTTTTGTTATTCTTAAGTTATGGCTTTCGTTTAAAAAATAATACAGATTGCATTTTACATCGAAATGTAAAGAAACTAATTTCAGTTATTTTTTTATTAGGACTCTATTTATGAATTCATTAAAGCAGGGTTAAACGTGGGTCACTTTTCTCACTTAATGTCACTATTTTAAAAGACAGTGACTTTTAATTCACTGTTTTTAAGGCTTAGTCACTTATCTCACCTTTTTTTTCTTCTTAATTTTACAATTCCACCCCCCCCCTCCATTTCATTCAAACGAAAGATTACCTTTCCCTCTTTATTGAATCCGTGATATTACAATCTAGTTAAGGACTCACCCAAATGAGTGGGGCATAGAAGAGGATTGAATATGGGAAGAAAAATAGACTATTTCCAATTTCAAATGAATATCTCTTGAAATGCAAGCGAACCATTCACTGTGTCCAGGAATGATTTCAACATCTATCTTAAGTTTTGTTTTCTTATCTGCTGTGGAGCTGCAGAACATAAAATTTTGTGTATTTCTCCTTAAATTGAATTTTCTTTTTCTATAAGGTTCATAGGTACCATAAAAGTGCTTAAAAGTTTTTACTTTTTCTTCAAAAGAAGAAACGGAATTTAAATTTTTACTTTTATAGTATGTTTATTATTATTGTTTTTTTTCCCTTCTCATAAATTCAATTTTTTTTTTATGAGATGTTATTACTTCATGCCAATTTGAGTAATCTGTTTTTGACACTTATTTTCACACTGTTGGAAGTTGTTTTTTTTTTCATTATTATTTTTGATCTCAGTAATTATTTAGAATTTTTTCAGTCCTTTCTATGTGGTTTTACAAATTGTGTTGTTTTTTGTGCAATGATACGACACACGAATTAAAATTGGAGAATTTCTAATTGATTCATTGTAAATTATTTGGTTTTGTACTCGTTTTATCTGTCAAATGACTGATAAAGTTCCGCTATCTCTTTTTTTTCACATGGTTTTTTAAATTTCTATATTTTTAATTAATACAATGTTATTACGTTACATGTATTTCAGTAATAACTATTAGTGAATGATTTATTGGAAAATTTGTTTTGGGGCATATTTGATTCCATTGTGATTTCTTAGTTATATTTTTGGTGTTCACCTTAGGCGCTCATGCAGATTTTTATAATTTTTTAAGCCCTTTTCTCGTGGTTATTACGGCATGCCTTTTTCACCTCAAAACTAGCTTTATTTTACACACTTGATTCAGGACAATTATATTGTAAATTAATGTTGTTTTCCTGAAGGTTTTTGGATTCATTTAATTTCATATTAATATGATGTTATATTTTTGATTAATGTGATGTAACAACACCTGAATTTTCGGGTTTTGGTAACGACAATTTTTAAACAATTTATTTAAAAATCACTACACACCCTTGGTTCTATCGAGATTCCACTTTTTTCCCATGATGGTTGTACTGACCGTTATTATTTTTTTTAATTATATTTTTTATACTAAGTTATTGCCTATCATATTTCGAATTTAACCCTTTTAAGACAATGATCACATTTTTTGATTGTGGGATTCTTCCTTCATGGCTCACGGCATCATATATGAAATGAGAACGTCAATTGCTAGCAGCTCCAGGTCACACAAACGTAAACTCGATAGGGTATTCTCGTATTAGTACTTATAAACTCAGAGTGTGCAGACCTTGACAAGGATTTTTTTCTCTCCATATGCTGGTACTGAAGGAGTTAGTATTACTTTTTGAGGCCTTCTATTCGGGACAATTCTATCATGAATCCACCTGGTTTATTATTTTTTTATGCCAATTTCATCCACATTTCTAATTTTGATAGTTTTAATATGATATTTTATTTCACAAATCAGTTTTTACCACACTTGTTTTGCAATGATGGTTATTTAACTTTTTTTCAGTTCCACACATTGTATTTAAAAACACATTTTTTTTTTTTTTTTTTTNTTTTTTTTTTTTTTTTTTTTTTTTTTTTTTTTTACTTCGGAAGAGAAGCACATTTCAATAAATATGTATTGACTTTACATGATAGCAACAATATTTTTGTTGTATACTTTCACTGTTTCTTTAATATAATACTTAAGCCCTAGTAGCTAAAGGTAAACATGCAACTTTATATAAATAAAATTTTAAAAAAACTTTTGGAAAAAGTAGGAAATATTTATTATGTAATTAATTTAAAAAAAACTCAATGCAGTGAATTAAAATATCATTTAAAGTTATATTTAATTTCTAAAGCAATAGATTTTTTTAAACCAATTTTTTTTCCCTTAACTTATTTTTAAATAAGTATATTTAGTATATTTTTAAGGTTATTGGGATGTTGCCTGCATATTAACACTGTTTTTAATTAAGTCACTATTTATCAGTTTTTTTAAAATTTTAGTCACTTTTTTTACTACATTTTCTACGTTGACCTGTGCTGAGCCCTGTTAAAGAATATATTACAATTATTTCAAATGAAAAACCTTTAATACTCAAGTCCATTTGATGCCTATTATAATCAGAATTTATATTTATAATAAATAGTTAAAATGTCTTGCGTTTAAAATGTTTTAGATGTTATGTTACAGAATTTTGTAAAATCCAATGGATTTTTTTTTCCATTTCCATCGTGGCAGTCAGGACTGGGCTATAAATCGATGCATCGCGAAATATCGATTTAATGCATGTATCGGCAGGTCAATATAATGACTTTCGTTTTAGCCGATGCATCAGAAATCTGATTTTAGCCGCCGGTAGTGACTTTCGTTTCAGGCGATGCATCAGAAATTTGATTTAAGCTGCCGAGAGTGGCTCTCATTTTAGGCGATGCATCAGAAATCTGATTTTAGCCGCTGGTTGTGACTTTCGTTTTAGGCGATGCATTAGAAATCTGATTTAAGCCGTCATATAAGACAACGCTCGCAGTTTAGCGATTTAACATGTGAGAATCCTTGTCTATGCTAACACTGTCACCGAGCTGCCGAACACTATTTTGATTTCGTCTAGCTGTGGAGCTGTTGATAGCGTCTAGCTACAAAGACGATGTTAGTTTCGTGATGTTGAATAACGAAAAGCGAATTGAATCAGAACTCCCGGCTTCGTGCGAGGATCAGCATTGAAATAGAACGATAGTTTCTTTATGTGCCATTTTTGTCTTTGGAAGTTTACTTTTCTTGAAGATTATTTTCAGCTGGACTTGCATTACTTTGTGATCGCTGTGCACTTTATTTCGTCGGGATTTTCAGTGAGACTTGCCGATCGTTTCATTGTGCATTATTTAATCTTTTTTTTTTTTGTCTGTCGGTATTTAACGATTCTTGTCAATTATTTTTAGTAGACCTACTGTTACTTGGCGATCGTTGCGCAATCACTGATATCTTAAATTTTCGTTCTGAACTCAATCTATTAATGAAAAGAAAATATGAATAACAAAGATTCAATTTGTTTTTTTATATATTTTTTTAAATTATTGTTTTTCGTTTAAAGCTATACAATTTAATAGGGGTATTTTGTATTTAACTTTGTTATAAAAAGTTAGTTTTTTAAAATTTATTTAATGCGCGTAAGTATAATAATTTGATAAAATGTGATTATTTTTAAACAAATAAATCTTCAGTCGTTTTTAATTATAAAAAAATATGGCTATTCGTTAAAACAAATATTTTCTTTAATTGAATAAAAAGTTAAGCAATATTTTGACACTTTTTAATAATTTAACAACACTTAAAGGTATTTTTTTTTTAGAAAAGTTTCTTAAAATTCTTTCAATACTTGTTTGTTTCATAATTTTTTAGACAGTCAGTATCATTTTTAAACAAATAAATCCTTAGTCGATTTTATTTTTAAAAAAAATAATAATAAATAAAAAACTTAAATTTATTTTTACATTCATTAAGTATAGAACTGGACCATTAATGCAATTTTAAATAAATAAATTAAAGAAGATCTGACAATGCTTTAAAAGCAGGGTTTTTTTCAACAAGTAATTAAAAAAATGTTTTGCTAAAGTAAACATTTATTTAGTTTTTTTTTTTTCCTTTTAATTTTTAATGCATGTATGTAAAATATTTTGTTAGTTTTATTATTGTTTTTAAACCAATAAATCTTAAGTCATTTTTAATTTAAAAAAAAAAAAATTTGAAATAAAGCTTGGGTTTATTTTTACTTAAGACATTTTGTTTTGCAATAGATTTATTCTTCTTATTTATTTTTGATTAATTTAAAGATTTCTGATAGATAATTTTTGAACATATGCTAAATCGCGATACAGTGATGTATCTCCATGTCTAGCAGATGATGTATGACAATATAATATTTCTTACATCACCCAATCCTAGTGGCAGTTATGAATTTTAATTTTCTTCCCCATTTTTGTGTTAGATATTGAGAAAATTTTTAATGTTCATTTATTTTTTAAATTTATTTTTTACGTTTTAATAAAAGAAAATGTTTTGGGAAATGGATGATGTAAATGTATCCAACTTCCTCTACAACTAAAGGGCCTATTGTCATGACAAAATATTAATTACTCTTTAACGATTAACAAAATTACTAGAATAAATATTCAAGTAACAAACAAATGTCAATTCAAAGAATGAATGGTTTAAAGCAATTTTCCTGCTCTACATAAATTCTTAAAAAAAGCCTTTTTTCCTAGAAGTTAGTTAATGTTTAAAAAATGTTTAAAGATTTCTTAAAGATCTTATCCTGAAATTTAATTTATGCTATATTTACTTAAAAATTATTTCAGAGCAAGAGAAATGTTGATAGTATTCAATTATTTGCTTTGTTGGCTGTGGGAGAAATTGGAAAACATATGTAAGTTTTATTTTTTATTTTTGCTTTATTTATATATGTATGCAGTAAACTCCAGATTTTTCACTTAGCAGATCATCCGAACTTAACTCCTCCCCCCGAATGATAAACAGCTCATAGCATATAGAATTGAAAATAAATAAATTCGCAAATATGCAACTATTTTAAAAGTCTTGAGTACAATGTACTAGCAGACATCAGTGAATCATTGCAGCTTCAAGTGCATAAAAAGAAGCATGAAAATGGTGAGGCATTCATAAAGAGTATAAATGTAGGAGGAACCCAACAAAGCAGAATCTTCTACTGGATCTGTTCAAAGCAATGTTTTTTACATCTTGCTTTCATATTCATAAATTAACCTCAGTCATTTATTTAGTCAGCATTCTTGCCATCAGTTATAAAATTGATAACTAACAAATGAGTAGGGTCCTCCTGATACACCCCTGAAGATTAAAGAATGAATCTGGTGTTAGAATAATTTATGGGCATGATTTCAGAATTGTTGTCAGTTGTTTCATTTTAGTTATGTTACTAATCTGAAAATACTGTATGCACAGTGACTCTTTATAAGAATTCACATGTTACGAACATCGTTTTGTGCTTTCTTTTTTCAATAGTGTATGAGTGCCTCTTTTATTTCAGCCTTTCCAACACCAAAAAACAAAAAAGTGGATAGGCTTTTTCATGCAGCAATAATGACAAAGAATAATATGTGAAGAAAACTGCTGATAATAGATAATAAAAGTTATTAAAATTCTTCATTTATGTTAAAAACATTTATAATATGTTTTTTTTTTTAGCATCTTGCTGATTATCCACGCTGGGCAACTCAATACTGCGCTTAAACGGGAGTTTACTGTGTGTATCTATATATTATTATTATGTATGTATGTATATTTTATTCTAATGGAAATTCTTTCATTTTATGTGTTTGTAGTGATTTGAGCAGTATACCTGAACTGAAAACAGTCCTTTTAGATTCATTTTCATCACAAAGTGAGGAAGTTAAAACTGCTGCATCATTTGCTTTAGGTATTAAACTAGCTATTGACTTATTTTCCATGGATAAGATGAGGATGTTTTTTATATGAATTTAAATTTTCCAGGAAGTGTTGCTATTGGAAATTTACCAGAGTATCTCCCTTTTGTTCTGAGTGAAATAGAAAATCAGCCAAAGCGTCAATATTTATTACTACACTCTCTAAAGGAGGTAAAATAATTACTTTCACATTTGATATACTTTTATTAAAACAATTATATTGATTTGTTTATTATAAATAGATTATTAGTTGCCAGTCTGCAAGTCCTGCTACTGTTAAGCTACTGCAGCCTTTTATTCAAAATGTTTGGTAAGTATTCATTTTTTCTTTCCTTAGATTTTGAACATTAATAATTGCCATTTGAAATCAAGATTCTCTTGTGTCAAAGAAAATCTAGAATTTTCGGAATTTTTTTTAAAATCTTTTACAAAACCTAGAAAGATCCTGCTAGAAATATAGAAAAAAAATTACCTGCAGAAATAGCAGTCTGAATAAATTGAGTTTAAGATTCAAAGCAAATTATTGTGTAAAGAATTTTTCTTGTGTAAATTTCACTGCTATGTATTTAAATGTTATTATACTAGAATAGAGATTTTTGAAATGAAGAAGAAAAAAAATCTTGCTTTATGTGATTGCATATTGAAAAAAAAATTTTTTTGCTGTACGTAATAAAAATTTGATTTGAAAACCTAAAAAGGTCAATATAAGAAAAAAATATTTCTGTTATGAGTATCATGTAAAGTATCATTATTGGTATTATTTAGGTCGATGTTATTCAATCATTGTGAATGTACTGAAGAAGGGACAAGAAATGTGGTTGCAGAATGCTTAGGAAAACTAACATTAATTGACCCAGGTCACCTCTTACCTGAATTAAAGGCATATCTTTCCTCAGATTCTCCTCTTGCACGAAGTACTGTTGTCACTGCAATGAAATTCACTATATCTGATCAGGTAAAAAAAAAAATTTCAATAGCATGTACTTTAAAAAAACTAAACAGCCCATGGAGAGACAAGCCCTACAGTTCCAGTTTTTTATTTACTTTGTCCTCTGAGGCTCAAGGCAGATGTTTCGGTTGGGTGGTCAGCTGAACTTGCTACCCCTACTGCAGGGGTGATTGTATTCCAGTTGTATCATGGAATTCCAGTGTTTTCGTATCTTCCTTCTAGGTTTAGAAAGTAGTTGCAGAGCATGTCATTTTTTTGAGAATTTCACGAAATTCCTCACATCTGAAGATCATTGATTCATGAATTTCTGTGAATCGAAACAAATGAAATCAAAATGCGAGGAAATTTTGTGAGTTCTGCAATGAAAAATTTAAATCTCGAAACTTTGGCAGAGTCACATTAACGAGACGTTTTTATACATGTAATTATTTCGCTAATATTATTATTTTAGTTTGTCAGAATTTTCGCAACTTTTAATATTTAAAACCACGCTGAAATTCGCAAATATCGCTATTCACATTCACACGATTTTAATATCGTATGTCAATTTTCGTATTTACCCGATTTCAAAGTGACGTTATGAATTGTATTCACGCAATTTAGAAATCGTTCATCGGGATTTGCATTCACATAATTTAAAAATCAGATATTGCAATGTGTATGCACGTGTTTTAAAAGTCCAGCAATGCTATTTGCATTCACAAATTTTTAAAATCCGATATTACGATTCTTATCCACGCATTTGTAACATAAAATTTCGTATTTATATGTGATTTTAAAATGACGCTTTCAGATTTGTATTTAGGTGATTGTATTTCGATTTTAAAATCCATTTTCACGATTCTTGTTTCTTAAAATAGTTACTATAAAAGTGTTATATTCTTCATCATTGGTAGGTAATTTAATTACATATTTTAGTTCAAAAACATGTAGAGTAAAAAAAAATTTATCGAGTTTTTGCACATTAAATTTTCAGGGTTTTTCATTTTGTTTCGCATTCACCCCTACTAATATTTAGTCCCCAAGCATGCTCATTTTATCAACCCACTGAAGGGCTGAATTGACCTCTTCCCTTCCTC
Source organism: Parasteatoda tepidariorum (assembly GCF_043381705.1). Taxonomy (NCBI): domain Eukaryota; kingdom Metazoa; phylum Arthropoda; class Arachnida; order Araneae; family Theridiidae; genus Parasteatoda; species Parasteatoda tepidariorum. The sequence continues at coordinate 1,828,366 of NC_092205.1, forward strand.
AGATAGAATTACGAAGCTTCAACACTTAACCACCTGGCATCCGTTAAGATGACTGGTTTAAATAATTTTGATGTTAAAGTTTCTTTATCGTTAAGCAATAAAAATTATTCCAAATTATTTGTAGAGATGAATAAGCAGAAGTGGAATTGTCTAATTGATTTTACATTTCATAAACTTCAAACTAGAAATGCTGATTATCTTATTTGATGAGTATGGAAATTTTATTCTAACTTTGAAGCCTCTCTTCAGAGGTCTTTTTCTTTCGAGACTCGAATTTTTTTTCTATTTGTATTGTGTCAGGCTTATTAATAATGCAGTGTGGATAATGTGTACTTTAAACATATTCTCTTTCTGCCAAATCATTTCATATTGTAACTAGTGTGTTAATGAGAATAAAAACAAAAGGTTAATTATTTAAAAAAAAAGAAATGTAAAACATGCAATGAAATATGTGGCACAGTTTATTTGCAGAAATAACTAAACATAAAAATATATTAAATTCAGTCTATTAATATTTAAACAAAAAAAAAGGTATTTTAAGAAGGAAACGTTATACCAGCAGCCAAAACTTCTTAATGGCCTTTAAAATTCGTACAAATAAGTCTTCTTTTTGAAAGTGATGCCACACAAATTCACGTAAATATTAGCCTTAAGTGCTCTCGTGCAGTTCTGCAATGCTTTTTGTTTCGCCTTATTGTTTTCAATTGTTTTACTGCCAAAATTCCTCTTGTTTTACATAAAATTTTTTTGTTCTTCAGAATTTTATACGATTACCATTTTTCCTTATCAGCGACTCACGACTAAAGTTAATATCTAATGACTTCCCTCTTCTTTTCTGTAATGAAATATTGTATTCATCATTCCCTATTTTGTATGAAAATATAACTGTAATATCAGATCACAAATTCATTTTTAATAAAAAACACATCCCCTTAAGTAAGTTACACCACAATACCATTTTAATGAAGTAATTGACTCACTGGAAGAGAGTCTTAATATTGGGTGTGACCTTTTCATTTTTGAATGAGATGTATAATTTTCATTAATATTGCTTTATATGTTCAGTTTGATTGACAAATCTTTTGTTTGGTTTCAGCCGCAACCTATTGATTCTTTATTACGAGGTTGTATAGGAGATTTTCTAAAAACATTAAAAGACCCAGATTTAAATGTGAGGCGAGTTGCCTTGGTAGCCTTCAACTCAGCAGCTCACAATAAACCTTCCTTAATCAGAGATTTATTGGATTCTATTTTACCTGAATTATACAATGAAACAAAAGTCAGGGTAAGTAAATTAAGTATTGTAGTTTTGTAGCATTGTTGTATGACCTTGGCACAATGACCGAAATTAAATTATAATATGATGATAAATTTGTAAGTGAAAATGCTGTTTTTTTTATGAACCTTTTTTAATTCTTTTCATTTTCTTGTCATACTTCATCATTTATATCTTTTAAAAAGTTTAGCATTTTACTTTGCCATGAGTGTATATGAAGAGGAGTCAAGTGTTCAACTATCACTTTTTCATTTATTAATTTTGCATAATAGTGAATTTAAAACTAGATGTCATGTCTCCTTCCTAGAAAATTAGCATCAGAATAAGTAAACAGGAAGAAAAAAAAGCCCTCTGAGCACGCTCCAAAGACTATCGGCCTGCCGTCAACTGAGCATGCAAAAGGACTTAGGCAAAACATACACCTACTCATACTATCTAATAAAAAAATAAGTATTAGACCATATATAAAAATAAAATAGATTAAACAAACAATATATTAAATAGAAAATACTATTCGAAACACAAAACATAAACATTGTAACAGAATTAGTAAGCCATGATGGAAAATTTCGCCCGATCTTTACGGACTTATAAGTAACCCTTTACAACTTTCATTAAAAATTATTACTGCTAAAAAAGTTGCAACTTCAATAGTGTATATTGAAAGTACCATACATTCTTTTTATTACATAACTTGAACTATATAAAATAGTTATAATGATAGTAATTGACAGTCGAAATAGTCGTAAGAATGTCGGTGCAACTAAATATTAACTTTCATTGAAACAAAAATAAAGTTTCCATTTTTAAACGATTTATTTAAAAACATATTAAAATTTAAAATAACAGGCATGTTGCACTCTGACCAACAGAGTAACAAAACAACAACGTAAAGTTAGAATACAAGCACAATAGTCTTCAACTGAAGCTTAAGCCCTGTGGCAGAATTTTTTTGGGCTTTCTGCAACATACCTCTCTAATACTAATATATTTCTGCAGAATACTTTTAAAAATAACTAACATACATGTTACTAAATTAAAGTAACAGAAACGTTAACTTTAAAAAAAAATTTCGGATCAAATAAAAAAATTTTTTAATTAAATATGTAATGTTTTTTTTTATTCCTTTATTATGGGCGATATTCTCATATTTTGTAGGGAGAAAACACGCTTATTATTTCTTTTTTTCGCATAACTGTGAAAAAAAAGGGGGGTGGATGACGAAATCACGCAAATCAGACTGTTCAAAAAAGAGTTACTAAATGTGTGTTTTTATTTCGAGGTTCAGTTGTAATAAATAATATATTAAAAATATCAGATTTTGAAAACTAATGTGTAAATCAATAGTAATAACTGCATAAAAGATTTTAAACAAAAATTTCTACAGAAAAGAAAACCAAATTTTTTATTTCATTATTCTCGAATGAGTTTAGAAAAATCTCGACTATTTTTTTCCATTCTGATGTGTGAGAAAGACATCTTTTGGATATAATTCTGAAAAGAAGATAAAATCTTATGAAAATTTCTGCAGAAAAAAAAGTTTTTTTCTTCTTTTTTACTTCCTCCAAAAAAAATCCTTCTGCAAGAACTCGGTGACGTTCTGCGACAATGTCGTCATGGGAAGCTTAAGTACTCTTGTACTATAGATAAAGGATAACGTCATGAGCTACGCTTGATCAATCTACAGCAAGTAAAAAAAAGAAAGAAAGAAAGACTAGCCGAACACGCGTAGACAATGAAGTCACCGAAGCAAGTTGAGATCGCTACATCACCGAAAACTGGTTTTATAAAACCGAAAAATATCTAAACTTTATTACAATTGATCAAATAAAGAAAAACCCTTTTTAGCATATATTTATCTAACAGTATTTTAATAAAAATGTTTTAAAAGGAGTAAGCAACCGTTAATCAACTGTGTGCATAAGTTCACTTGTTTTACGAAATTCAATTCAATATTTTTGTTCAATAATTTTTTTTCTTTTCATTCTCTATATATGTTCAGTATGTATATACAACTTTTTCCAAATATAATGAAATAATCTATAATAAAAAAAATATTTTTTGAAAACTATTTTCATGCAGATCAAAACATTTAATTTTTCAGAAAGAACTTATAAGGGAAGTTGAAATGGGGCCTTTTAAACACACAGTGGATGATGGTCTTGATATTCGTAAAGTATGAACATCATTTTTAATACATTTTAGTTTTTGTTCTACTGACTGAATTCATTGGGAAACTCAGTTTGTGTGTGAGTGATGCTTTTACAAGTAAGATTGAGTAGGGGCTTTTCTCAAAAGGTTACTGTCCATTTTGATAAATATTTTTAGACATTTTATTACAGATGGTTAAGAGAATTATTTAGCATAAAAGCAATTATTTTAATCTGATAGTTTTATGTCTATAGATAGTATAGAGGGAGGGGGGATAAAGTATCAAGAATTAAAAAAAAAAATTTTAATGTATTACAGCACTGTTGGGCTGTTTTTTTTTATGAGGAGATGCCCTAAACTACGTAGCTAAAAAAAGATTACAGACATACCATTCTCCCATAGATATACAGAACCTCACCTATTTTGTCTAATTTACCTTAGTTAAAAATAATAAAATTTTATTTGTTGAATTGGGGGCTCTTCCCTGAATTGTATAAAAGTTATTTGAAATATCCATTTTAACCACAGTGTTTTTTCAGAATCTTTAACATTTTTGTATTAAAAAGAAAAAAAACTTGATTTATTTCCAAATGGTGAATTGAGAGGTAATCAATTATAATATTAAAAAGAGAGAAATGATTCTTGTGTGATTTAGATTCTTCAAAAATTTGAATTTATCTCCTTGTGCAGTTTAAAACGATTTTTATCCGATTAAATTATCAAGGATCAAAGACAAATCTTAATAGTTACTACAGTACAGGACCCGTTATCCGGAAATCAGAAAACCAAAAAAACCGGAACGAAATTCGATAAATTTTCTCGCCATTTTTTTAAAAAAATATTTTTTTTCCTCATAAGATTTTAGGATTTTTCTTTCTTTTTTGAAAGATTTTTACCTTACCATCATTTTGGAAATAATCATTAGTGTATCACTTCATCGTTTTTTCTTCTTTTTAAGATTATTTTCAAATACTTTTTTTTAAGTTGGGTTTAACAATAAAAAAAACGGCTTTTTGTAGCGATTCAGAAAACCGGAAAAATCAGTTATCCGGAATAGCGATGGTCCCGACCGTTCCGGATAATCGGTTCCCTACTGTACTACTTAAGTTCTTACTTCTGTAAAAATATATATATTACCTAAGACAACCAAACAAATAATCTGAGAATTATGGTATAACTAATTTTTTAACAATACTTTAATACCTAAGACAACCTAACAAAATAATAGCTATAGTGTTGCCAATGGATACTAATTCAATAAAACTAGAGTGCATGGTGCCACATAAGAGAAATATATATGTATAGAGAAATATATAATAGTTGGCCTTTATATTTATAACCTGTTCTGAAATTAAACACAAAAGATTTACCATTTATTGCCAATAATAACCATTTCTACTGTTCCTTGCTGAATAGATGATTTTGTTGTTTAGCTGGCAATTTCTTATTTTAATTTCACACCAGGCAATACTTTTAAAAAATATTAACTTCAAACAAAATACGTTTATCTTTCAGAGCATTAATATTTAAAAGAAAGAAAAAAAGAATTTTAAGTAAGATAGAGGGGAAAAAAAGACAGTGAAGAACTGATATTTCTTTAATTAGTATCCCCATTTTCCTAAAGGAGTATTATGAAAATAATGCTGGAAGAAACTTTTGGTTATTCATAATTTGTTCAAAGAAAATAGGCTAATTTTAAATTGTATTACATATTTCACATTGAATTTTAAGACAATTAGTACTCTAAAAACTAAATCTATATTAATTACATTGAAAAGGAATCACAGTGTTTCTACTGTCTAGTGGTGTCATTTTTAGGTAAACATAGTACTTCAAAATGTATGTCAGTTCAAATAAAAGAAAAATCAGCTCTTTTTTTTCTGTCAAGTTCAGGGTTCGCCAAGTGGGTCCACTTTGAAAAAACCCGCCCGGGTTTTATTGGGTGGGCCCACCTTGAAAAAACCCACTTGGAATGATAAGTGGGTTTTTTTTAAAAATAATTTTATTAAAACTTATTGTTGCACATTTAATTTTATATAATTTATTGTACAGCATGAGTTTGTCAAATAGAGTTGCAGGATTTATATAATTAAGTTTCTAATATTTGTAAAGTAAAAGGAATTCGAATCTAATTTTATAGTAGGTACTATTGAAAACTTTAAGTGGGTTTTTTCAAAAAGTAATATTTTAATGAAATTAAATAAAATAGAAATTCAATAATATAGTCTGAAAAGATCAATTTTTCAAATATAGTTGCATGCTTTATATATTAATAAACAGGTTATTATTAATTCATATGTTTAAAAAAATTCAAAGGAAACTTTTCTTTTTTTTCTTCTTTTTACTAAGTGATACATTAACAAATTTAAACAGTTTTATTTTCTGGCTTTAAAAAATAAGCTAAAACTTTTTATACAAGAACATATTAAAATTATTTATCTAAAAATGAAATCATTTTCCTAGGGTAAGTAACTGATACTCTTTATAATTATACACAATTTTAATTTCACTTTCTATTAATATTATTATAAAAACATGGAAAACCATTAAATATTTATTTCAATTTTTTATTAAAGTCAAAAGTCAGATGAAATTTTAGTTTTTACTGATTATAAATATATATTGGGTTATATATATAAATATATATATATATGGGCAAATCTCTAGAACCTTTAACCTATGGTGTCTTCAAACTTTTCTTGTAAATATATAACATAATAAGGGAAAATTAATTCTAATAAAATTACAGGAGTAACTATGCATTACTAACTTTAAAATACATACAGTTTTGATCGCCAGTAACTTGATTTTGACCTTCATTTCTTACTTCAATCCTACGTTTGACGACTTTTCAGGAGTGTCGCTTAGAGAGTTTAACATACTTTTTATTTTTTTTCAATATGTATTCTGTTTAAAAAAAAACTGAAAATCACTGAAAACATAATTCAGTGTATCAGCTGTACTATAATATTTTCTTGAATGATATTTTTTGTAAATATTGACGTTTGCAAACACTTAAAGTTTATCGCGAAATTTTGGCACGTCAAACCGTAACCATCGAAAATTGAAAAAAAAAGGTATACAATCCAATTCTGCGAGTTTTATGTTAGTGATATTCCAAAAGCTTATTTAAAGTAGAACAAACATGTATCATTATTATAGATGAATATTTTTATTTGCAGTAATTATAAATTAATCGAATTTATC